>NW_022688172.1:47433-48871 GCF_011630105.1 Anneissia japonica | reverse complement strand
TATATATATGTGTGTGTGTGTGTGTATATATATATATATATATATATATATATATATATATATATATATATATATATATATATAGCATATATGATAATTATAATGATCGTGTATTTTATGAAATGGGTTTAATATCGAAAAGAGATCTTAAAGCAAACAATTACAGCAATATATCACTTCAACCAAAACAATGTCACTGTGATAAGTTTTAGATTCTACGGCTACAACTAAAAAAATTAACAATGAGTAAGGGTTAAGGCATTAAAGTCGGACGTGTATATTAATAATATCGTCAATGGACTTGACAAGGAATACATTAAAGGCGGTTGTGCATGTTTACAAGTAGGGCTAATTGGTTAGGACACGTCTTGCGTAATTCTTCACTGGCGTATCTAGGAGTCTTGATTAGGGATGATGGGGGAGTGGGATAAGTGAAGGGAGCTAGCTTGAAAATAAGGCAATATGCAGGGGCGGATCCAGAGTTGTCCAAAGGGGGAGGGGGCGAAAGGGGGCCGAAGGTTGGGCCGATCGAGACAAACACTCTCCTAGGGTGTCCGGGGGCCCCCACAACATTTTTGTGTTCTAGACGCCCGAAAATAACATTTGAAGCATTCTGGTCCATCATTTTTTTCTTTTTCTTTCTTTTTTTCTTTTACCCTTTTTTTTACCCCCCCCCCTTACATAAATCCGCACCGGATATGAGGTAATTCTATCCATTTGAGCGTTATTTTTTGGCTTCAAACTTTTTTGATGGTGGTGGGGGACGACTGGTTTCTTTTTTTAGGCGGGTGTGTTCCCTCCCCTTCTCGCGTAAACCCAGATACGCCATTGGTAATATTCGTCACTCATGCATTGCCAATAACAACATTATTGTTATCTCTACTTCGTAATTATTCGGTAGATTTCTATTCAATATACCACTATTTTTTAGATTTTCTGAAAATCCCAAAATCACAAGCAGAGAGGAAAACCAAATCGGGTATCAGCTGAAAGAGGCTTTGATAAACAAAGAAAATTCAGTATTTGGTGTCTTTCATCTCTTGTCTGATAATAAAAGTTGTATTTACAGTTGTTATTGATTACAGTCGAACGATAAATCTTGGTTATACTTTATTAAGGAGAAATTATGTTCAATTGATTTTGGTATAAATTGGTATGAACAATATGTTGAGAACAATGTTGCTTTTATATCTGAAATAACTACTCGTCTAACTGATATTGAACGTCAAAATTTTCATGAACAAATTTATTTATTTTCCAGACTTAAGTATTATGTGTCATTTAAATATAATTTTACAATCGAACTATACCTAATGCATATACAAAATTTTAATTATAGACGTATTCTCACTAAGTTGCGTTTAGGAGTCTTTGAATTAGAAATTGAAACTGGTAGATGGTCAAAAATTGATAAAAAAGATAGATTATGCAAACATTG
>NW_022688172.1:26819-47370 GCF_011630105.1 Anneissia japonica | reverse complement strand
CTTAAGTATTATGTGACATTTAAATATAATTTTACAATCTAACTATACCTAATGCATATACAAAATTTTAATTATAGACGTATTCTCACTAAGTTGCGTTTAGGAGTCCTTGAATTAGAAATTGAAATTGGTAGATGGTCAAAAATTGATAAAAAAGATAGATTATGCAAACATTGTACATTAAATTTAGTTGAAGATGAGTACCATTTTACTTTAATTTACCCTTGTTACACTGATATTCGTAAACATTATATATTTAAGTATTTTATTGTTAATCCATCCAAAGTTAAGTTCACTCAATTAATGTCCACTACTGATATCAATACAATAAGTTGTTTATGTAAATTTCTTTATCACTCATTTAAACGTAGAAGTGATCATTCCCTCTGTAAATAGCAATTATATTTTATTTGGGCCGAAGGCCTTATATAAAAGATGAAATAAATGTCCTTGGTCAGTACGTGCCAAGGAACGGAAACGTACGATGTGCCTGTCACGCTGACAACCTACAGTGGCGGATCCATGAATTCAAAATACTGTAGAGAGCAGAGGGGCCTATAAGGAAGCACAGATGGAGGGTCTAAAATATGGTATGCCTGAGGTAAGAAAATTATGAAGTTATGGTACCTCTGGATGACCAGCAATGGCACTCTCAGACTTAAATTCAATAATTTTCTCCAATATATTTATTTATAATTTAAAAATAGGGGGGTCCCCCTTGAATCCGCCACAGACCTATGTACAGTCAGTGTATTGAATGTTGTAAGATGCGGTCTTCCAATGTCATGGTCATGGGTTCAATTCCTGTCACTATCAGGATTTGTTTTCTCAAAGCAGAAACATCCCCACTCTCTAAGCCTAATAAATAGTGTATGTTTGTCTTCTGAAGGGATTGCCACTTAGCAGTCGGATTTCCCCGACAAATGTGGGGGTGGGAGGGGAAGGGGTTGACCATGTCCTCTATGAGAGCAAAGTGGACGTCATGCGTCGCTTAACATCTTCCGAATCGAAAATATGAAGATTTATGGGTTTCAAATTCTTTTTTTATCTACTAAAATGTTCTTATAATATGTTTCAAATATTAAGATTCAAAATGTATTTTGTAGAAAATATAAAATAAATATGGCCCCAAAAATGTAATTATATTTTTTTCATTTGCTGATTTGTTTTAAAGCGGATATTAACACATCTTGACATTTAAAGCAAATAAAACCATGAATTTTGAATTTTGAACATTTAGTCCTTGGTTTTGTCATGTTAATATGAATCAGTGAATTTGATCAATGCAATGAACTAAAATTGATTAAAACTGCATGCCACCGAAAATATATATTATAATGGAATTAAATGCCAAATGTTCGAGCATACATAATACGGTACCATTCCTACAGATTTTACATCCGTCATAAAATTATATTAGCGAAACGTCTGTAAATCGAGGTAGGATTAGCGGTAGAGCTGGGAGAAGCGTTACGGTACTTGTGTGTGTCTCGCGAACCGATGCTAATGATTTTGTTGGTGGTGCCCTTGTCTTACTATAAAATACGACTGCTTGACTAGTCCAGATCCCTATAATTTGCCGATCTTCAACATTTTGGAAGTTCATTTTATGTGGTTTGGTACTAAAATGAGTAATTAACAGTTTATAATCTGTTTGGATCCTCTAAACTACAATAAGCCTTTATCAATAGTCATACAAATTCCTTTACATTTCTGTATCAACTTATAAATACATGCCCTCTCATTCATTGACCAAGTATGTTCAACTCACCAAACACAGGAGAAATCTTTATGTGGAATCGCAAGAGCTAATTTATAAGATATATGCTTACATCTTGCACTACCTTTCCATGCGTCTACTAACGTTCTTGTATGCCTTCCCTTTTTTTTTTTCAAAAGCAACTATACCTTGTATTATAATATAGTAGGCTGTTTCATGAGGTACTTCCTCAATCATCATGTGCTAGGCTCTGAATGAGACTGCAGAATAACAATCATGCATGGTGGAACTTTTAATTGCTATATAGATTATATTGGTATATAGTTTATTGGTAAACAGGTTAATTAGTATACTCATTATTATTCATAGAGGAGATTTGAAGCTCTGTATTGTATAGGCCTATGTATATTGGTACCGCAGTAGAAATTTTCTTCTATGCCTACATGCACTAATCAATTCATTCCTACGGTTAAGTCAGCTTAATTCAGGGTTACATATAATAAAATATTTCTCGAGCAAACACAGATTACAGCGTTTACTGATATTGGAGTATGGTTTGCATTTACCTAATATTTTCCAATTTCATATTTTATAATATCGGCTTTAAGTTTCCAAATGTATTGGCTAAGTGCCGTACTGTTTTTGTACTTTTCATTACGGAATGAGCTAGTATGTCCATTATATCTGCCCTTAAAGGTGTTTTCTGTCAGTCCGACAAAGTTTCTATTTTGTTGTCGTCTTGGCGTATGACTGTGGCTTGATATACAACTCCTTTGGTTAGGCACTTGTTGGATAGGTGGCACACGTCGCGACAATTGCATTCTTTGACGTCATTATCTGTGCGGATTGTGGTATTATTAAGTACTGATTTGTTGTGTGCAGAGATTATTGAACCCATATTCGGCATACAACTGTAATTATCTTGATAGTGTTTCGGTTAAATATTTTCCTTAGTGCATGGTTGGGTGGGAAGCATTCATCCACAATTTCTAAGAATTCATGTCCAATTCTTGTCTTTACGTTATTGCTGTATGGAGGGTAGAACCAGGTGATGTTCCTTTTTCGTTTCCAGAAGCTGAGGATCCGGGTACCTCATGAAACAGCCTGTAGTGCAATAAAATGTTGAGTTTGTAACCAAGTGTCATCTTGTTTTGATTTTATATGTATATATATATACACATGTATATATACACATACATACATGGACCTGGTATAACTTGGCAATTAGTACTTGGCAAGTTCCCTACTACCAGGATGCACGAGGTTATTCACACACCTATAGGTTATAGCTATAGCACAAGATTGGACATTCAATTTTGCAATAGTGTATGTGTTTTTAAACATTTTTATGTGTATTCTTTTTATTTACGTTCATTTATTTTGTTTTATATTTATATTTTTAACTGACAAATAATGGCAGAACTAAATAAATCAATTATTTATTATCAATTAGTGTTTTTCTTTGTGTATTGAAAATGCTACGGCGACGATAATTTCGCAAAATTCCCAACCGCAACTCAGGCACCGTCGGGGCCAGGTTGAGACTTCACACTAAAAGGCCCGGTAATTAATCATGCAGACGAGGCCTGGCATCGCCCGTACGTCGCTGTACTGCAGTGGATAAACGCCCGATTACAGTATGTTGCTTATAACATGGACGTGCCTTACATTTTGTTTTCCCCTCCGCGAGCCTCGAGGTTAACAGGTGAGACATTCTTCCCGTCCTCCATTTATGAATTTAAATAATGAACAGCCTTTCAATTTAATGAACAAAAAGCATATCAATAAAATACGTGGCTTGTAATATGAACAAGCGTGTACATTTCAACAACACTAACAACATGATGAATGTTAAAAAAAACATGATAGTCAATCGATACCAGGATATCAGAAGTCAAATCATTATAAAATGTGTATCACCCACCAGTATAAAATTAACCGCTATTGAAATAAAGAAAAATCAACCACAATGCAACATTGAGAATAGGCCTACTGGTCACTTCGGCCCAAAACCAAATCGTCGGCCCAAACCAATTCGGCCCAACCAACTCGGACCAAAACCAACTTGGCCCCAAACGATACTTCCATACTATTTATATACAGTCCGGGCGTCGAGAGCCAGTAAGGGCCCCGGAACAACACCTCCATGCCCCCCCCCCCCCCTTCACTTGGGACCCCCACTCGGCCGCTCCCCAAGTTAAGTCTCCTCCTAAATCTGACAACAAAAGTTTACATCTTGGCTTGAGCTCGGGCCCTATGGAGATTTTATTCTTACCCCGACATTTTTTCATCTTGGTCCGGGCCCCTCCAGTAGACCCAGGCCCCGGGGCAGCGACCCCCGTGACCCCCCTCTCGACGCCACTGTCTATATACGATATTGATTTAGGCCTATTCAAGACAGCAGGTTAAAATAGTTAGGTGGTCCCTGTGTTGTGAAGTGAATAGTTGACTTTTATTGTCAGTTTTTGCAAGGTGCTAGGCCTACCTTCATCGAAAAACATATTGAGTGTTGCCAATCTGAAAAACAGTTAACCAAAAAAATATTTACCAGAAATAACAGTAGTACATCTGTTTAATTCCAAAGTGTTTTATTTATTGGAAAAAAAAAAAAATCCCTGCTGGAGCAGCCATTCTATGAATAACAGTAGGCCTACCGTTTACTTTAAAACTTTTCCGTCGTGAAGGGGAAAAAAAAGAACTGTGTATGTCCAGTTTGAATTAAATGTACCTGAATAAATCCGTATATTCGTGTATTTTGATTTGCTTTATATTCATACAAATATACATTATTTTATAAAGGTATTAAAAATAATTAGTGGGACTAGTAATTTGGGTAATGGGTAATCGCATGTCGCTATTCATCTGGGTAATTCCGTATCATTTAGGTAGTTGTCTTCTGGGCCGAGTTGGTTTTGGTCCGAGTTGGTTTGGGGCCGAGTTGGTTTTAGGCCGAAGTGTCGTCTGGCGCCGAGTTGGTTTTGGTCCGAGTTGGTTTGGGCCGAATTGGTTTGGGCCGATTTGGTTTTGGGCCGAAGTGACCTGCTACATCATTGATCATTTTAAAAGGTATAGGAAGTACAATCATACATTGTTTCATATGAACCTTTATGCAATTACAAAACTTGATATAAGCATGTATGAGCTCGACCTTCACGAAAACCAAAGACGAGGAAATTATTTTATGGACACAACATCGGAAACGATATAATTAGGCCTGTATCAACTTATCCAAAATTGTATCGCTCTGATCAACTGTTAACCATTGCATTGCTAGTGTTTTCAGATCCATTATCTGGTTTCGTTAATTATACACGAAGGATTAATGTTGCCATCCAAATCATCGTTCAAATATCGGTTTTTGTCACGGAGGAATTTGATCTAGTTTAGGATTAATTAGGAACACAAGGGATGCTCCACACTAATTGATTGATTTAAAGTCATTAGTATAATAATTATATGTAAAAACCCTACATGTAACATTTCGCACTTCGCTTTTGGTTCAAATCACGTACAATAAGATGCTTTGAAAGTTATCAATATCAGATAATAGTATATATATATATGCACAATAATTGCCTTTTTTTAAACTGTCACTCTTCTCCATTGAGGATATATAATGGTGGTTTGTCATTAAGACACATTCACTTATCTTCTCCCCGTCTCCGCATGTTGGGAGGGAGAGCCCGAACTACAACTGTTTTTATCTGAGATCTGCTAAAAAATAATACAGTTGTGTTTTTTCTTTTGTAAGGATTTTGCCCACCTTTATTTCTTTCTCTTTTTGTTACCATTTTATGTTTTTCGCTAGTATTTGGGACGTACTGAGTATTCGGTATACATATCACGTCAGGTAGGGCAAAACATCACTCCTATGATTATTTCCTAACGCAAACTTCATATCTTCATTTTATGTTTTGTCATCAAAGATATGTAATAGCAAATAACATATATAAAATAACAAAAAAACATATATAAAAAATTAAAACTTAATTGCACTTAAGAGGTCAGTCCACCATGGCTGACTGTAATCTTTAAATAATTTCTAAGTAATATACTTTTTTTTCTTTAAAGACACATTGTCAATACTGTATTTTCAAAGTAAATATATCCACAGCATAGAATCAGTCCATCATGGCTGACTATATTGTTTCTTAATATTGTTCTTTTTATATATACATATATAAGTATATACACACATACATACTTACACATAAAAACCAATTATCATATACATACATATACTTTTTTTTTTACTTTCGTGGAAATTACACCCGTTTTTTTTAATGTATAAATATATACTTACCACAGGGTCAGTCCATCATGGCTGTTCATTGTTTCTTTAAATTGTTTCTTTTATAAATATAAATATATGTAAACATACACACCGTACATGGATAATAGAGATTAGATGTACTGTACCAACATTATTTGATGTGTTAGAATACTGTTAAAATGATTTCTTGAAGGTTTGTGTTAAAATTGTCAAGGTGATAAACAGTAACCAGGGCATTTTGTGTCAATTTATATAATAGGATGCTAAGATGGTTATTTTCACAATTTGACCCTCACTTCCTCCAATTAGTTATCACTTATCTGCGGACCTGAATGAATGCCTATTTATAATTAGCCGTTCTTTCCAATTAAAATACCCCCATTATATTTATAGACAAAGAAAATGGTTCGGACTGACACTACTAAACGTTCTTGTTCAATATTAATGAATTCTGTCAACAAATTTTTATTACAAATGAAGTGAGTACATTGAAGCAGATGCTTCAACGACAATTAAGGCTCCTCAGCCTTGTAATAGTTGTAAAAAAATGGATATTGCATCAACAACATTACAATCATGAAAATCTGTTCGTGTTGTATATACATAATCCTTTATCACCCTCCACTGTGGCCATTTTCCGTGCTGGATCGTCTTTGAACTATGTACTATCCATAGGGTTAGATCTCTCCACATCCACATAGGCCTAACCAATTTAGTCGTAGTTCGATTCTCCGAGCTTTCAGTTATTTCTCATGGTTTTTTTTTACTTCATAACATTTTTTAATGATTTTTTGTTTTTAATTTATGATTTCCAAATCAGTTCACATTATGTCAATTAGTTGTACTTCTCTTATTTTGTATGTAGGGCCTATTATTTTTGTGTTATGCAATCGAAAAAATTAAATAAAGTGAAGAAAGGAACTTCACCGTTAGAAAATGTGAAGTCTCCCCGGCATACCGACGGGTGTCTGATGGCAATGTTCATCAATTTTTAAAGATTTACGGCTGTATCGCCGTCGAATCTGACAGTGACCAGATTGGAGAGCATGATGCATTGTTTACCTATAAAATAGGTAAATAGGTGGAATAATCGTGTGTGTACTAATTAAGAGCACTTCCATCCTCATGCATTAAACCGTTTTAAAAACAATGTAATATAACGCTGACGAACTTTCAAACACCACTGAATCAAATTACATTTTATTAGGTACTGGTTCGTATTATTAGTAATTGCAATTGTGTTCATGCGTACACTTAATGAAATATTCAATTCAAACACTTTTTTATTGGCACGCATTTAAAATTCGTTTTGGAGGCAAGCAAGCTTTTCTTTGTTTAGAAGTATCATAACCTTATAGTTCATAAATAGGAACGATGATGTAAAATAATAATAATAATAATAATAATAATAATAAAAATAATTTTAAAAAAATAATAAAAATAATAATAATAATAATTCACCACATAGTATAAATTTTCACCATGGAAACTAAAGTTTTAGTTTTTCTAAAGGGTCAATGCACTCTGTTGTAGTCTAAAGGGCCAATACACTCTTTAATAGAGAACCTTACAAAATAGCCGAAAAATATCGAGAGACGACTAATTTTAATGGTGATATGATGAGTATGGTCCTGACTGAAAGCGAAATTGGGGACAATAACTTTTCCTAAAAGAAAATGTAAATTAGCGTGTAGTGCGGTTGACCTATCACATATTTCTATTAAATGACGAAATACGTCACATATCCTTCTGTGAGCCCTCAAATGTATCTAATCACTTGGCGCTTATTAATGCCATCAATGGTCCATAATTAATAATATAAGAAAGGCTGTAAAGACTCTTTCTCAAGGGAATTATCCAGAAATAGATCTATGCCAGCTACTTATCATTAAAGGCGATAATATTAGTCTTCATGCGCGTTGAGACTTCCATATAAAGCGCTATATAATTAAATCTATAAATTGGGTTCTCAATTTTAAGCCCACGCAGTTGTTCCAAAATTATTGTTTGATAGCATAAAAACGTTACATATTTTGCTGTTGTTACGTTGACACTGGCAGAGTTAGGCAGGGGTGGCGCCAGTGAAGAATGGGCCGGGTACTCGATCGAATCGATTAAGTATTTCAAATCCATATTAAAACTTCATGCATTTTGGGGGCGTCTGCCCTCCGGAGTCCTCTTCAGGGATCCTCGAGCAATACTGACACCGCCTATTTACGGATAATTTATTTCGAAATTAAGTATTGAATGAATAAATAGATTTTAACTCCAACATCATTATCATATTGTACATCTATACATTGACTCCTTGATCTGTTGTTTTAAGCAGTCGTATGGTCTCTAAGCCAATACGATATTGGAGGAAATCTTTCTAAGTTGTTTTCTGTTATTAACGTCTTAGGTGTCAATTATAAATGCCACCATGATACACAGGAATTAACCAAACGGACAGACTGTTCACAATGATGTAAACCCCATTAAAATACGATGAGAGAAAGGTTGTGTATTGATGGTTAAATCCAAAATATAGTATCAGCTATTAAATCTGATAGACAGCGGCGAGTTTAATTCCGTGAGGGAAATTAGCTCCAGAATAATTCCATCAATCATCAATCACTTAAGCCATCAATATTTTACTCGATTGCAAAAACAACTAATGCATTCAAAAGTTGTCGACCTATCCCCCATGCTTCTCTGATGCTACTAATAGTTTAATAGACTCGATATACGGAAGATTTATATTCAAAAGTTGTCGACCTATCCCTCTATACTGATAAGGTTTATATTCACATAACCGAGACAATCACCAGCTGCTTAATCGATTTACTTGGGAAAATGTATACAGACCTATATATTCTCTGAATGTTTATCCACTAATACAAAATAAGTTAAGGTACATGACATGCACAGAACGGAGCAAGAAAAAAAAAACTTGATCCTCAAAGGTGTGTTCCCGTGTGTTCATAGACCAAAAACAATATAGACATCTAATGACCACAGCAACAAAATACGTTTTCAAAATTTCTTCAAGACATTCCTGACTGAAACGATTTACCACAACACCCACTCTCGATTCTAAGCATATGGCTTGTCCATAGATTACCAATGATGGGTCCAGCTTTTGAAACAATCGACAAAGTAATTTGTGTATTTGTTTAGGTTTGTAATAACGCGATATTTATGCTTATTTTAATCTCTTTTCAGTTAATGTTATTAATATTAAAGTCCTTTGTGAATTTTGATTTCCAGAGGTGACGCAATGTTTTGTAAAACCAAGTACCTTTAATAGTGATTTAGTTTACTTTTTTGGAATCCTCTTCTCTTCCCTGCTTTCCCCTTCTGTCTTGTGGTTTTCGTTTCGCATTACATCTTTTTTATTCTATCATTGACAAGAAAATAAATGGAATGAAAACATTAAGTAAAAAATTGTGGTAGTTGAGACTACATCTAATCTGCTATTCCTTCCCTTACTCAAGTCTTTAGTTACATTTCTCTTCCAGATTAAACCAGAACGATGCTCGACTGATGAAAACCCCCGTACTCTCATGAAAACGACCAAACTCTCATGAAAACGACCAAAACGAAGTTCATCAGAAATTTCAAATTTTTTCAAAAGATCAGTCTGCAGACTTTTTTTTCTGGCAGTCGGTTCTATAAAGATAATTTCTCAAAATAACGAATGCCAATAAGAGAAGTAATAAAAGTTAATATAAACCCACTGTAAAAACAAAAACATATAGGCCTAAGTGAAATAGACTTCATAGGTTATGGAACACAGGTCACTCAGGATATTGGGAGAACTGCTCATTTTGGAGTACCAGATGTTCAATTAAAACTAGGATTTCGTAGGATATTGGTTTCATATGATGTATTAATATTTTTATAATCATTTTATTGTCGCCCTCCATGTGCTTGATTTGTTCAAGCCGTGATCAGCTTATAATTATCATTCTATGTAATTTTTATATATTAAAAATAAAGCATGATTTTACAACTTGTAAACTGTTTCGCATACACCATGCACTGCGAATACCGTCAGTCAAACATCCCTATCTGGCTTAAAACAAACAAGGTATCTTTAAACTTAAAACATAGGCATACATGCCTATGCTTGTTAGAAAAAAACAGTAACCGCTCATATCAAAATATTGGTAGTATTAAGTCTGAAAATATCCCAATCAATGAAGATTGGTTGTGGATTCCCACATCAGTTTTCTGAAAGCCATGATCATCATTACCATCTGCGTAAACAACATGTATTTTATCATGTATATATGTATATTGTTTAGGCCATGTCCGTATACTTATTTTGCATTGTCATGTATATTTTAGTCATTAACGGTTTAATGATTGGAGCATGAATACCTTGCTGGCATGAAGTCACTCGCACGCCAAATGCAATATAACATGCGAGGCCACAGCTCCTTGTAGCATTAATGTGTCATTGTGTTTCAAATTGAGAAAAAACAAAACAAAACAAAACAAAACAAAACAAAACAAAAAAACGAAACAAGAGTAATAATGTTATCTCGTTTTTTAGATTAAATAAATCGTACAATTTGCCTTGAGCACCATTGGTGCGCTTTATAAATCTTATAATGACTTATAATGCCGCGTAGAATCACTTCCGAAGAGTAATCTATTCTGCAATCGATCAATACTTTAAATCTTAAGTGAACGCGACAGCTAGATTTATTGATTACAATAAACCCCAAAATACCTCATATTTACTTGTCTACCTTGATGCGATGACGTAATAACGACTTCCATATCGCTTCGATATGGATTTTATGAAAGAAATATAGCGGCATTAAATTTTGAGCACTTAAGAGATGCAAAATACAAACGATGTCAACAACTCCTTGTCCGTAACCATCAGTATCAATGCATTGAAATATTACTTTCATTTTCATTTTGTTGATAGAATGTTACCGAGGAATAAAACAGCTAATTCACATGCATCAAAAATAATGATTGCTAAAACTACTGTATTTTAGTGTTCATTAGAAATAATTAATAAATACGAGTTTGAATTATAGGCCTAGAGAGAAAATGTTTAAAAGCCGTTCACTCTTAGACTTAAATTTGAGTAGAAATTTCTATTTTTCTCAATTTTTTGTTAAATTTAAAAAAATGTAGGAGGTGGGGACCGGGCCTCTCCTTTAATCCGCCAATGGTTCATATTAATTCAGTATTTATTTCACAATCGAATCTCTTATATGTATATTGACGATCAAGGGTCCAAGCCTTTTATAATTATTAATTAATAACGTAAAGAATTTACGTTTAGAGTAGTATTTTTTAGAATTTAGAGTAGTAGAAGTCATGAAAATATTCATAAAAAAAGAATTAGAAGGGATTTACCAGCTTTCATCGATAAACGGTCAGCTTTATTTACAATTCTCGTGGGAAAAACACATGAATGATGAATGTATACGTTTAATAATTTTTATTCATTTATTTTTTTTATATTATTTTTTACCTAGTTATCCCGGGACCCTGCCGGGCCCAGGCCACGGGGCACTTGCCACGGTTGCCCCGGCGTCTCGGCGCCATTGTCTATCTGTGCAAGAACCTCCCTCGGTCCCTCTATTTCGACTTCCTGGACCCGCCACTGTTGAAGTACCATTTTCAGGCTCCTAGGTTTCGTCGGGGAAAACCATCATTATCAAGGATCCCTCACACTTAATAATTGTTAAGTGTTCGTGGAAGCCATCTCGACTTCGGCTTTGTTCGGAATATACAACAATTATAAAGTCATTTTACATTAGCTTGATGCCTATAAAATAACTAATACAATTCACCAAATTTCGTAAAATATCCGTAACTTCCAAGGGCCTTCGACTCCTGGACTTCCACCGGGGGGGCCTTGGCGGCCCCCTGGCATCAGCCCAGAAGCTCGCTTCTCTCGCATACTGGCTTGATTACCTTATGAAATGGCCCCACTTTTAAAAACGTTCCGCTGCTGTTTGTTGTGTACAATACTGCAATAATTATAACTAATTAGTAATCAGGAAGTGGATATGACACAATTACAGTCACCGCATACTGAAATTACTTAATTAGTATTGTAATCAGGAAGGGAATTGGACTTCTTTATACTACAGTAGTTTATTGATTATAGGGGTGTTATTCGCTATAGTAGTGTACGTTGGCTTGTGTGCCCGCAATTTTCCCAGAGTAAACATGGATTGGTTAAAAAAACATAGTACTGAATTTGTATATGTTTGTTGTATGTAATTTACTGGTGTTGAGATGCTATTTGGACTTCTGTATACTACAGTAGTTTATTGATTATAACTGTGATATCTTTGATTGAAAAAGAATTTCCTTCTATGCCTGGATAATGGTTCATTTTTACTATATTGAACCAACAGCTTAGGGTGACATAATAGATGTCTTATATAAGCTATATAAAAGCAGATACAAAATTAAAACAATTGAGCTTGACATTATAGACATAAGATGTATAAATAAATATAATTTCTATGTCAACGTATATGCATATTATTGTTTTACTTTTGTATATGCTTTTATTTATATATGAGACATACGTGGAACTACATCCGAATTTACATGTATATATTCTGTCTCTTATTTTGGGCTGTCTCTTATACACATCTAGATGTGTATAAGAGACAGTATAATATACATATAATTCATCATCGTAATTTCTAAACGTCTGACTGCTGTCGTGTACTCTGTTAACATACTGTGTATTTAATTTCAGGTAAATTTCAATTTCAACTGACAGAGTTCACTCCATGAGGAAAACGACGACACGATAAGAATGACATAACTGTGTAAATGAATATATTTTGTAATCTGCAACAATTCTCTTGAGAAAATAGATGTACTGATACGCAATATTAAAATATTGCCACAATGAATAGTACAATTTGCAAACAGGATACGGAAAGAACAGATATTGCCATTATTATTTGCGCTGTTTATCTCCTAACTACAGCTATCCTGTCAATTGTTGGCAACCTCATTGTCTTGTTGGCAATTCACAACTCCACACGACTGCGAGAACAGCCTTCGAGCGTATTCGTGGCGAATTTGAGTATATGTGACTTACTGAATGCCGTCTTTGTAATATTACCAACAACATGCTTTATCATCAAAGACAACGCATCTGTACCCAATGCCTTTTGCAATATACAGTGTGCATTAAATTATGTTTTCATAATCGTATCTATGCTTTCCCTAGCAATGATTGCCGTGGAGCGATGGGTCTCTGTGTCGTCACCTTTCAAACACATGGACATAATGCGCAATCGCACTGTCATGCTTATGACCTCATGTACATGGATACAGGGGCTGGCCTTTGGGTGTGTGCCGATCATATGCTCATGGGTTATGTATGACTACTGGGAGGCAGTATGTGCAATTACCTGGGATGCCCATGCCGATTCTGGTGGGGTGGAGTACGTCGTAACAGCATTTATTCTTTGCTTTGCTGTGCCATCCGTTCTAATGATCGCTTGTTATGGAAAGATTCTTGCCATAGTCCAACGGAAAGACACTCATAGACACCGCTTACAACAGAAACGTAACGAAGATATGCGAATCATAAAGAGTATACTTGCCGTAGTCATCGTATTCTTTGTTTGTATGACGCCATTTTGTATCACAAAGCTTATTAAAATATTCTTTTCAACTTGTTCCATCCCATCGTGGGTGAATTTGTTCTCAAGTCTAGCACAATTCACATCAAGTGCTACCAATCCCTGGATATATGGTGTCTTCAGAGAGGACTTCCGTTATGCCGTTAGAAAAACATTCTGGAAGCTATATTCCGCGGTGCCTTGCGGATCAGGCGACTTAGTGAGACCGGTATCCCAGCCTAGCTCCTTCATATGAGGTTCATTTATATGCTAAACATCATGTGACCCGTCCCAACTTCTCTGTTTTTGCGACTTAATAGATCTGACAAAAAATTAAAATAAAATGGCACCGTGGCCGTACCATGAACTGCAGAAATTCTAGTCTGTAGATTTAGAAAAGCAAGGGCTTGTTTACCGGGGAGTCACATACTCTCTTCAAAGTTAGGTCTACTTCCCAAATTAATTAGACCCATTCATATTATGTATCTATCATTTTATTCCGCAGGCGTAAATAGGTTCTTTTTAAAGTGGCTGATCTAGAATTTAGCAATGGGGTGGGGGTGATGTGGGGTGGATAATGTGAAGTGAGAAGGCACGAGCGGGGTGAGGGGGGTTGTTTTGGGAGGAGCATCCCATTACATTTGAGATTTTTTTTGGAATTAGTAGACTGCTAGACGATCTCAGGTGGCACCTGAAAAGAAGTAACTTAGCTTAAAATAGAAAGTATATGTTTTACCAGAGTACACGAGAAGCACACAAACAAGACGAGTGACCATTATTTTATTTTTCACGGTAAACGAAGAGGGATGGCTAGCCACCCTATTCACCCCCCAACCACAAGATCCGTCACTGTAAAGGAACTAGACACACACGCTTACCTTTCACATGATACTGCAGGTGAATATTTGGTGTGAATTCCCGTCAAAGGTCTACTTCCCAAATTAATTAGACCCATTCATATTATGTATCTATCATTTTATTCCGCAGGCGTAAATAGGTTCTTTTTAAAGTGGCTGATCTAGAATTTAGCAATGGGGTGGGGGTGATGTGGGGTGGATAATGTGAAGTGAGAAGGCACGAGCGGGGTGAGGGGGGTTGTTTTGGGAGGAGCATCCCATTACATTTGAGATTTTTTTTGGAATTAGTAGACTGCTAGACGATCTCAGGTGGCACCTGAAAAGAAGTAACTTAGCTTAAAATAGAAAGTATATGTTTTACCAGAGTACACGAGAAGCACACAAACAAGACGAGTGACCATTATTTTATTTTTCACGGTAAACGAAGAGGGATGGCTAGCCACCCTATTCAACCCCACCCACAAGATCCGTCACTGTAAAGGAACTAGACATACACGCTTACCTTTCACATGATACTGCAGGTGAATCTTTGGTGTGAATTCCCGTCGAATTTAAGCGTTTGAAGATCTATAGGCCTAGCATGTATTTAGATTCCGTAAATGCTTTTGACTCCCCGGAATATTTTTATTCTACAAAATAGTGTTCATCATGCATTCAACATCACAATTTCATGTAATTCCTTGTATCACTTTTACCCAAAATAACATGTGGTAAACTTTTGAAATCGTTAAATCTGTTAATTAGGCCTAGTAAAGTTTTAAAAGAGCAACATCCTACCATGCTACCTTTAGAATGATTTACAAAAAAAAAGCAATTCATAATACTTTTTGCATTTAAATTTATAGCGTATATTCGTCGTGTCTACTCATATCACTGTCGGACGATCACACCCGTCAGCCTGAACCTGTGTGGTTAGTGATATTTAAGAAAGGTTAAAACTCCGATCAAGAAGGCTATTCGTGAAAGGATTTGCACCAAACGAGCGTCTGTAAAACGAGGGGTTCGTGTATTTTGTCAATAATTTCGTATCCTTAATTACGAAATATCACGGTATTACGAAGCATTTATCATGTGAATGGAATTACTAACGTGGATAATCGGAGAAAACGACTCCTAGATTACACAAGAAAATTTAATGAAACATTGTAATAAGTTATTTTGCGTTAATGATTGAGGTATTCCATCAGATGATGGAGTTTTGTTAACGGTGCAATAGACGCATGCCAGTGTATATCAACAAGGGTTCAGGAATTTTAATAGTTGATTATTAAATAAGGCCTACTATTAGTATTACACCATCTGTATCCTTATCGATATCATTATGATAATGATATATAAGTATTATTTTAATAAAACTTCATCGGTTTTCAAAGTTAATTTTAATCAATTTCCTTAATATTAAAACCAGTATACTTTGTTTGTTGTAAATAGTTTCGCTAACTACCAATAAACTTAGTGAGTACGATTGTTGCTTGGTTGTTGCTACTTTCTTCAGTACATGTGTTCTGTTATTATTATTACTTTCATTATTTTTTATCATCATCAATATCCTTCCTCATTACCACCATCATGCAACAGTACTATCATCATTAATTCTAGACTATTTTAAAGATTTGAGAAGGTTTAAGCTAATAATAGAGAAAAAGTATTGTTTATAATGTCTTAAAATCTAAAATAGGCCTATTTATTAATGGTTTTATTTATAAATAATTGTTTATTTGTCACTAAAATGTTTATTGATAGCTTTATAATGCAGTAATTTTCATATAACAATAGTAGGTATAGGCCGCATTCAAGTTTCATTAGGTTTACAGTATTAACTTACCACAATTACTTGTAACTATTAATAAACCCACCACGACATGAGCATGTATAAGCGATTTTCGCTTAACAATGTTATACGATTATTATTATTATAATTTTTAACATTTACTATTTAAAATTTCAATTTAGAATCCACGTGGAAAGTGTATATTGATTCCTTTGAATATTGAACACTTTTGACTAATTAATATGAGTTTTTACTGGTATCTAGTTATAGTTTATATCGGCTTATTTGTATGTAGTCGAGCAGTATGACTGTGTGAATATAAAACAAGCGAACCCGAATGTTAAAAATTACACTTTCGATGAGTGCAATCATTATTACGAATGACTATAGATTTTATGTTGGAATTATAATGTTATAATGATCAAATTATTCAGCATTAAATAGTAATGTACTATATTTTCCAGTTAAATGCATGGTGCTACTTATTATATTTAGAGGTGAGTCCATATCGTGTTTTTACTGAGACTATATGACTCAACATGACTTACCGGTACACTAGTATATACCCTCAGGCTATGGTTTTCGATGTTACTGAATATTACAGTCTTCTCTGAATACCTCTAGCCTAGAGTTACTGGCTACTTGTCTTGTTAGATTACTGAAATAATTAGTCCTCTTTGATTACTTATAGCTTATAATCTGCAAGAATCTCCCTCCTTGTCCTTCGAGCTATTCTGGCGAAAGCATGCTTCTGGTAGGGTCACCCAAGTCAGACAGGTCTAAGGGCGTGCATATAAGGGCATTTTGAGCAGATAAATTCCAGGTTGTCAGAGATATACCAATGTCTGCTAACTGGCACCGCCACCGAGGCTTACCTAAGGTGATGAGGGTGGATGGACACCATCTGAACTAAGAACAAAATGACTTTAGGGCGGATGAACCTTCAACATCGTAAAAAACATAATAATGGTAATAATAATATCGATTTCTAAAGCGCAAACATCACCACCAAAATTGGTGCTCAAGACGCAGTGTCAAACAACGGGCAGAGAACAAACAGGAATCACGAACATCAACGGCCATCCATTAAACAAAATAAATGTAGCTGGGGTCCCAACAGGCATATGAACTCAGCACTGCCGACTCCTGTGGCAGCTTACGCATCCAGAGTGAGACGAAATTGGTACTGCCTCTTCTCTGGTTAGTTGGATACTGGAGAGAAACCTTTGATCATTGACAAGACCAACCAACGTGACCAGTATGAACGCCCAAGATTACGATTTAAGGATGTCTTGAAAAGAGACTTGGATGAATTTGGAATACAAACCATCATTTTGCCACAGTTGGCAAACAATCGCTCCAGCTGGAGCTCCATGCTGCAAAATGGGATAAAACACGATCATCAACAAACAAACATCATCATGATGAGGAAAATGCTTCCGTCATGAATGTGCTTTAATTGACATTGTCGTTCGCGACAGACGTCTGCCAACACATGCATTCGTATGCGTTAATGTTGTTTTTCCTTTATCAAGAAATACAAAAACAAAAATCACCATAACAAAATGTGAGTAGAAGTAATGTTCTAATGAACATGTGAGCTGTCATGTGCTAAGCTTAAAAAATAATTGTCAAGAACTATTGATTGATTAAGATAACAGACGTATTCTTATTGTACAGATAAATGACGTTTAAAATGAAAAAAAAAAAAGTACAGATAAATGGCGTTTAAAAAAAAAAAAAAAAAAAAAAAAAAACACATAAGAAGCCTTACACATAACTTGCCGTATTTCACCTGCCTCTTAATACCATATTGATTATTTTTTGGGTAAGATTTTTTTCACTTATAATTGCGTCAAGTACACGAGTTTCATCTGCCGTGTTTGCTGCCAGTAACAATATACAAATTCATAATTTGAATATCTAATTCATATTATTGAAGTTACCGTACAAGATGACAAAATCACGCAAGAGAATGAGTAACTTGACGATCAATATCCTGATTAAGCTTAGGGGTCGTTCTACATTTCAAAGAGTACCGGTACGCTAGGGGAAGGAACTTAGGAAGTAGACAAATTTGTACACTTTTACATGCATAAAAATTGATTCAAAATAACATGCAATATGTAAAATAATGGTGAAATTATAATCCTTATATCGTATTTAAGCAACCAAGTAAATTGCTTTATTTGACGAAACAAAAAATGGAGAATGGTTTGTCTAAAATCAACATTTTTTGTACACTTTCAGAGTGGAGGGGTACCGAAAAAGAGTACTGTTTGTACACTTGTGAAAATGTTGATAATTGTGAACCAACGACCCCTTAAACGCTTGAACCCTCAAAGTACATACCCCTTAAACGCTTGAACCCTCAAAGTACATTTTCATTTGCTTCTTTCTAACATACTGGGTGTGCTCATCATTAAATTTATTAACCTATAGAGTATGTTACTGAATAATAGTCACATATCTGAGTCGGGGCCAAAACGGGGTCAGTGCATTGCTCCAAAGGTCCGTTGGTCTGAAATTAAATTATTTGAAATATGGACAAAAAATATAAAACAAGTAAACACATGATAGACCTATATTAGCTAACAGTAACAATAAAAAAATATTGATTGTTGCAAGATGCTCAACTCTGCAACATCCTATGAGCAAACAATTCATTTGACGCGAGATAGGCCTATAATATAAGCTTATTATTAGACTTCGTGAAGAGATAATAACACATTTTAGGCTACTTCCGCGCAGGTTCAACGTCAACTGGCCCATGTTTCAGCGGCTTAGTTCGTTAGTTTTGTTACGTAAATGAGTTAGGCATAAATAGGCCTATGTTTATTTATTTGTAACAATCCTTTTTTAAAACGTAATTTTAAGACTTTTTACATGTAGGGCCTAACTTTTGTTTATTATACATTACAGTACTAGACTATTTGCGAAACATGATTTTTGTGTATATTATATGAAATTAATAAAGCTGCATAGGCAGAATGGCAAAATTAAATAAACAAATAAAACGGTTTTAATCTAACGTAGTAGAAATTGGCAAACAAAATCAAATAAATATAGAGTTGCTGCATAGACAGATTTGTATATATAAAATAAGAAGTCAAACGAAGTTCTGTATCTGTCTCAAAAATAAAATATTTATTGTACTAGTACTTTCGACCATAGGTCATCATCAGGTACTCAAGACTTCGTGAAGAGATAATAACACATTTTAGGCTACTTCCGCGCAGGTTCAACGTCAACTGGTACAGTACCGTATGTTCCAAAAATAAAGAATCACTCAAGGAAGCAGATAAAAAACGCATTCAGTTGTTAAGAACGTCCCTAAATTAAAGGCGACCAAAGAGCCCAGCTGACATAGCAATTCAATAAGTATTACCGTACTGCATAACAATTATTCTTGGAAAACCAAGTCACTAAAATTAGGAACATTCGAACCAAAGACCCTTCGGACAAACGGGCATTCGGACTAAAGATACTTGCCCAACTAAAATTGGGAACTTTGGACCAAAGACCATTCGGACTAACGGGCCTTCGGACCAAAGACCATTCGGACCAATGGGCCGTCGGACCAAAGACCCGTTGGTATCTCTTCCTTTTAATTTTTATTTTGAATTGTATATATCTGATCGTATTTTATCCTAATCTGAAATATTTTAATTATTTATTGAATGCTTTTTAATTTTTAACATAATTTACTTAACGTTTTAAATTACTGGGCACCACGTTTGTACAAGCTCTTTGAGCTTTTTATGGTTGTCTATTTCATCTTTTTTAAAATTATATTATGTATTTTATTGCTATTTTAACTTTTCTTTGATGATGAATAAATTGAATTGCATTGAATTGACCAAAGGTACGCACTTCAGTGACGAACGGAACAGGGGTAGCGCCATGATTTCCCCCACCCTCACTGGAGCTACCCTTTCATATGATTACATAACCAAGCCGTTCTCTCCCAAATTAAATTTAAGTCTTCCTACACAATCAAAGTCATTCATCGATAGATTCAAGATGTAGAATAACCTTTACAGTCTGTTTCTTGATGACCCTACAAATAAACAAGTTTTCTAACATCGTTTATATGTGCAAATTGACTTATTTTGGTTATTTTTCTGCCATTCTCGTGCGTTTTTGCTGCTAAGAAACCAAGGTTTTTTAAAACAAAGTACATACAGACAAAACCAAAAAAGCGCGTCAAAATACGCGCTGTTGTCGTTAAGGACTTTTTGTGTGATAAAGAATACAAAATTGCTTGACAACCAATACGCGCTCGTTTTGACGCGCTACTGTGATTTCACGAACTAACAC
>NW_022688172.1:10795-21480 GCF_011630105.1 Anneissia japonica | reverse complement strand
GAGGTACTTCCTCAATCATCAGGTGCTAGGCTCTGAATGAGACTGCAGAATAACAATCATGCATGGTGGAACTTTTAATTGCTATATAGATTATATTGGTATATAGTTTATTGGTAAACAGGTTAATTAGTATACTCATTATTATTCATAGAGGTGATTTGAAGCTCTGTATTGTATAGGCCTATGTATATTGGTACCGCAGTAGAAATTATCTTCTATGCCTACATGCACTAATCAATTCATTCCTACGGTTAAGTGAGCTTAATTCAGGGTTACATATAATAAAATATTTCTCGAGCAAACACAGATTACAGCGTTTACTGATATTGGAGTATGGTTTGCATTTACCTAATATTTTCCAATTTCATATTTTATATCATCGGCTTTAAGTTTCCAAATGTATTGGCTAAGTGCCGTGCTGTTTTTGTACTTTTCATTACGGAATGAGCTAGTATGTCCATTATATCTGCCCTGAAAGGTGTTTTCTGTCAGTCCGACAAAGTTTCTATTTTGTTGTCGTCTTGGCGTATGACTGTGGCTTGATATACAACTCCTTTGGTTAGGCACTTGTTGGATAGGTGGCACACGTCGCGACAATTGCAATTCTTTGACGTCATTATCTGTGCGGATTGTGGTATTATTAAGTACTGATTTGTTGTGTGCAGAGATTATTGAACCCATATTCGGCATACAACTGTAATTATCTTGATAGTGTTTCGGTTAAATATTTTCCTGAGTGCATGGTTGGGTGGGAAGCATTCATCCACAATTTCTAAGAATTCATGTCCAATTCTTGTCTTTACGTTATTGCTGTATGGAGGGTTGAACCAGGTAATGTTCCTTTTTCGTTTCCAGAAGCTGAGGATCCGGGTACCTCATGAAACAGCCTGTAGTGCAATAAAATGTTGAATTTGTAACCAAGTGTCATCTTGTTTTGATTTTATATGTATATATATATATACACACATGTATATATACACATACATACATGGACCTGGTATAACTTGGCAATTAGTACTTGGCAAGTTCCCTACTACCAGGATGCACGAGGTTGTTTCACACACCTATAGGTTATAGCTATAGCACAAGATTGGACATTCAAGTTTGCAATAGTGTATGTGTTTTTAAAAATTTTTATGTGTATTCTTTTTATTTACGTTCATTTATTTTGTTTTATATTTATATTTTTAACTGACAAATAATGGCACAACTAATAAATCAATTATTTATTATCAATTAGTGTTTTTCTTTGTGTATTGAAAATGCTACGGCGACGATAATTTCGCCAAATCCCCAACCGCAACTCAGGCACCGTCGGGGCCAGGTTGAGACTTCACACTAAAAGGCCCGGTAATTAATCTTGCAGACGAGGCCTGGCATCGCCTGTACGTCGCTGTACTGCAGTGGATAAACGCCCGATTACAGTATGTTGCTTATAACATGGACGTGTCCTTACATTTTGTTTTCCCCTCCGCGAGCCTCGAGGTTAACAGGTGAGACATTCTTCCCGTCCTCCATTTATGAATCTAAATAATGAACAGCCTTTCAATTTAATGAACAAAAAGCATATCAATAAAATACGTGGCTTGTAATATGAACAAGCGTGTACATTTCTAACAACACTAACAACGTGATGAATGTTAAAAAAAACATGATAGTCAATCGATACCAGGATATCAGAAGTCAAATCATTATAAAATGTGTATCACCCACCAGTATAAAATTAACCGCTATTGAAATAAAGAAAAATCAACCACAATGCAACATTGAGAATACTGGTCACTTCGACCCAAAACCAAATCGTCGGCCCAAACCAATTCGGCCCAAACCAACTCGGACCAAAACCAACTCGGCCCCAAACGATACTTCCATACTATCTATATACAGTCCGGGCGTCGAGAGCCAGTAAGGGCCCCGGGGCAACACCTCACATGCCCCCCCCCCTTTCACTTGGGACCCCCACTCGGCCGCTCCCCAAATTAAGTCTCCTCCTAAATCTGACAACAAAAGTTTTCATCCTGGCTTGGGCTCGGGCCCTATGGAGATTTTGTTCTTACCCCGAAAATTGTTCATCTTGGCATCTTGGGCAGCGACCCCCGTGGCCCCCTCTCGAAGCCACTGTCTATATACGATATTGATTTAGGCCTATTCAAGACAGCAGGTTAAAATAGTTAGGTGGTCCCTGTGTTGTGAAATGAATAGTTAACTTTTATTGTCAGTTTTTGCTAGGCCTACCTTCATCGAAAAACATATTGAGTGTTGCCAATCTGAAAAACAGTTTACCAAAAAAATATTTACCAGAAATAACAGTAGTGCACCTGTTTAATTCCAAAGTGTTATATTTATTGAAAAAAAAAAAAAAAAAAAAAAAAACCCTGCTGGAGCAGCCATCCTATGAATAACAGTAGGCCTACCGTTTACTTTAAAACTTTTCCGTCGTGAAGGGAAAAAAAAGAACTGTGTATGTCCAGTTTGAATTAAATGTACCTGAATAAATCCGTATATTCGTGTATTTTGTTTTGCTTTATATTCATACAAATATACATTATTTTATAGGCCTAAAGGTATTAAAAATAATTAGTGGGACTAGTAATTTGGGTAATGGATAATCGCTATCGCTATTCATCTGGGTAATTCCGTATCATTTAGGTAGTTGTCTTCTGGGCCGAGCTGGTTTTAGTCCGAGTTGGTTTGGAGCCGAGTTGGTTTTAGGCCGAAGTGTCGTCTGACGCCGAGTTGGTTTTGGTTCGAGTTGGTTTGGGCCGAATTGGTTTTGGGCCGAAGTGACCTGCTACATCATTGATCATTTTAAAACGTATAGGAAGTACAATCATACATTGTTTCATATGAACCTTTATGCAATTACAAAACTTGATATAAGCATGTATGAGCTCGACCTTCACGAAAACCAAAGACGAGGAAATTATTTTATGGACACAACATCGGAAACGATATAATTAGGCCTGTATCAACTTATCCAAAATTGTATCGCTCTGATCAACTGTTAACCATTGCATTGCTAGTGTTTTCAGATCCATTATCTGGTTTCGTTAATTATACATGAATGATTAATGTTGCCATCCAAATCATCGTTCAAATATCGGTTTTTGTCACGGAGGAATTTGATCTAGTTTAGGATTAATTAGGAACACAAGGGATGCTCCACACTAATTGATTTAAAGTCATTAGTATAATAATTATAGGTAAAAACCCTACATGTAACATTTCGCATTTCGCTTTTGGTTCAAATCACGTACAATAAGATGCTTTGAAAGTTATCAATATCAGATAATAGTATATATATATATGCACAATAATTGCCTTTTTTTAAACTGTCACTCTTCTCCATTGAGGATATATAATGGTGGTTTGTCATTAAGACACATTCACTTATCTTCTCCCCGTCTCCGCATGTTGGGAGGGAGAGCCCGAACTACAACTGTTTTTATCTGAGATCTGCTAAAAAATAATACAGTTGTGTTTTTTTCTTTTGTAAGGATTTTGCCCACATTTATTTCTTTCTCTTTTTGTTACCATTTTATGTTTTTCGCTAGTATTTGGGACGTACTGAGTATTCGGTATACATATCACGTCAGGTAGGGCAAAACATCACTCCTATGATTATTTCCTAACGCAAACTTCATATCTTCATTTTATGTTTTGTCATCAAAGATATGTAATAGCAAATAACATATATAAAATAACAAAAAAACATATATAAAAAATTAAAACTTAATTGCGAGACAGATATATATATATATATATATATATATATATATGCCTATATCTGACTGGATAATAGAGATTAGATGTACTGTACCAACATTATTTGATGTGTTAGAATACTGTTAAAATGATTTCTTGAAGGTTTGTGTTAAAATTGTCAAGGTGATAAACAGTAACCAGGGCATTTTGTGTCAATTTATATAATAGGATGCTAAGATGGTTATTTTCACAATTTGACCCTCACTTCCTCCAATTAGTTATCACTTATCTGCGGACCTGAATGAATGCCTATTTATAATTAGCCGTTCTTTCCAATTAAAATACCCCCATTATATTTATAGACAAAGAAAATGGTTCGGACTGACACTACTAAACGTTCTTGTTCAATATTAATGAATTCTGTCAACAAATTTTTATTACAAATGAAGTGAGTACATTGAAGCAGATGCTTCAACGACAATTAAGGCTCCTCAGCCTTGTAATAGTTGTAAAAAAAATGGATATTGCATCAACAACATTACAATCATGAAAATCTGTTCGTGTTGTATATACCTAATCCTTTATCACCCTCCACTGTGGCCATTTTCCGTGCTGGATCGTCTTTGAACTATGTACTATCCATAGGGTTAGATCTCTCCACATCCACATAGGCCTAACCAATTTAGTCGTAGTTCGATTCTCCGAGCTTTCAGTTATTTCTCATAACATTTTTTTTAATGATTTTTTGTTTTTAATTTATGATTTCCAAATCAGTTCACATTATGTCAATTAGTTCTACTTCTCTTATTTTGTATGTAGGGCCTATTATTTTTATGTTATGCAATCGAAAAGATTAAATAAAGTGAAGAATGGAACTTCACCGTCAGAAAATGTGAAGTCTCCCCGGCATACCGACAGGTGTCTGATGGCAATGTTCATCACTTTTTAACGATCTTCGGCTGTATCGCCGTCGAATCTGACAGATAAAATAGGTAAATAGGTGGAATAATCGTGTGTGTACTAATTAAGAGCACTTCCATCCTCATGCATTAAACCGTTTTAAAAACAATGTAATATAACGCTGACGAACTTTCAAACACCACTGAATCAAATTACATTTTATTAGGTACTGGTTCGTATTATTAGTAATTGCAATTGTGTTCATGCGTACACTTAATGAAATATTCAATTCAAACACTTTTTTTATTGGCACGCATTTAAAATTCGTTTTGGAGGCAAGCAAGCTTTTCTTTGTTTAGAAGTATCATAACCTTATAGTTCATAAATAGGAACGATGATGTAAAATAATAATAATAATAATAATAATAATAATAATAATAATAATAATAATAATAATAAAAATAATTAAAAAAAAATAATAATAATAAAAATAATAATAATAATAATTCACCACATAGTATAAATTTTCACCATGGAAACCAAAGTTTTAGTTTTTCTAAAGGGTCAATGCACTCTGTTGTAGTCTAAAGGGCCAATACACTATTTAATAGAAAACCTTACAAAATAGCCGAAAAATATCGAGAGACGACTAATTTTAATGGTGATATGATGAGTATGGTCCTGACTGAAAGCGAAATTGGAGACAATAACTTTTCCTAAAAGAAAATGTAAATCAGCGTGTAGTGCGGTTGACCTATCACATATTTCTATTAAATGACGAAATACGTCACATACCTTCTGTGAGCCCTCAAATGTATCTAATCACTTGTTCCAACTGTGTTGATTATAAGTGTTAGATGATCATTCAAGGCGCTTATTAATGCCATCAATGGTCCATTAATAATAATATAAGAAAGGCTGTAAAGACTCTTACTCAAGGGAATTATCCAGAAATAGATCTATGCCAGCTACTTATAATTAAAGGCGATAATATTAGTCTTCATGCGCGTTGAGACTTCCATATAAAGCGCTATATAATTAAATCTATAAATTGGGTTCTCAATTTTAAGCCCACGCAGTTGTTCCAGAATTATTGTTTGATAGCATAAAAACGTTACATATTTTGCTGTGGTTACGTTGACACTGGCAGAGTTAGGCAGGGGTGGCGCCAGTGAAGAATGGGCCGGGTACTCGATCGAATCGATTTAGTATTTCAAATCCATATTAAAACTTCATGCATTTTGGGGGCGTCTGCCCTCCGGAGTCCTCTTCAGGGATCCTCGAGCAATACTGACACCGCCTATTTACGGATAATTTATTTCGAAATTAAGTATTGAATGAATAAATAGATTTTAACTACAACATCATTATCATATTGTACATCTATACATTGACTCCTTGATCTGTTGTATGGTCTCTAAGCCAATACGATATTGGAGGAAATCTTTCTAAGTTGTTTTCTGTTATTAACGTCTTAGGTGTCAATTATAAATGCCACCATGATACACAGGAATTAACCAAACGGACAGACTGTTCACAATGATGTAAACCCCATTAAAATACGATGAGAGAAAGGTTGTGTATTGATTGTTAAATCCAAAATATAGTATCAGCTATTAAATCTGATAGACAGCGGCGAGTTTAATTCCGTGAGGGAAATTAGCTCCAGAAGAATTCCATCAATCATCAATCACTTAAGCCATCAATATTTTACTCGATTGCAAAAACAACTAATGCATTCAAAAGTTGTCGACCTATCCCCCATGCTTCTCTGATGCTACTAATAGTTTAATAGACTCGATATACGGAAGATTTATATTCAAAAGTTGTCGACCTATCCCCCATGCTTCTCTGATGCTACTAATAGTTTAATAGACTCGATATACGGAAGATTTATATTCAAAAGTTGTCGACCTATCCCTCTATACTGATAAGGTTTATATTCACATAACCGAGACAATCACCAGCTGCTTAATCGATTTACTTGGGAAAATGTATACAGACCTATATATTCTCTGAATGTTTATCCACTAATACAAAATAAGTTCAGGTACATGACATGCACAGAACGGAGCAAGAAAAAAAAACTTGATCCTCAAAGGTGTGTTCCCGTGTGTTCATAGACCAAAAACAATATAGACATCTAATGACCACAGCAACAAAATACGTTTTCAAAATTTCTTCAAGACATTCCTGACTGAAACGATTTACCACAACATCCACTCTCGATTCTAAGCATAAGGCTTGTCCATAGATTATCAATGATGGGTCCAGCTTTTGAAACAATCGACAAAAGTAATTTGTGTATTTGTTTAGGTTTGTAATAACGCGATATTTATGCTTATTTTAATTTCTTTTCAGTTAATGTTATTAATATTAAAGTCCTTTGTGAATTTTGATTTCCAGAGGTGACGCAATGTTTTGTAAAACCAAGTACCTTTAATAGTGATTTAGTTTACTTTTTTGGAATCCTCTTCTCTTCCCTGCTTTCCCCTTCTGTCTTGTGGTTTTCGTTTCGCATTACATCTTTTTTATTCTATCATTGACAAGAAAATAAATGGAATGAAAACATTAAGTAAAAAATTGTCAAAGGTGGTAGTTGAGACTACATCTAATCTGCTATTCCTTCCCTTACTCAAGACTTTAGTTACATTTCTCTTCCAGATTAAACCAGAACGATGCTCGACTGATGAAAACCCCCGTACGCCCAAACTCTCACGAAAACGACCAAAACGAAGTTCATCAGAAATTTCAAAATTTTTCAAAAGATCAGTCTGCAAACTTTTTTTTCTGGCAGTCGGTTCTATAGAGATAATTTCTCAAAATAACGAATGCCAATAAGAGAAGTATTAAAAGTTAATATAAACCCACTGTAAAACCAAAAACATATAGGCGTAAGTGAAATAGACTTCATATGTTATGGAACACAGGTCACTCAGGATATTGGGAGAACTGCTCATTTTGGAGTACCAGATGTTCAATTAAAACTAGGATTTCGTAGGATATTGGTTTCATATGATGTATTAATATTTTTATAATCATTTTATTGTCGCCCTCCATGTGCTTGATTTGTTCAAGCCGTGATCAGCTTATAATTATCATTCTATGTAATTTTTATATATTAAAAATAAAGCATGATTTTACAACTTGTAAACTGTTTCGCATACACCATGCACTGCGAATACCGTCAGTCAAACATCCCTACCTGGCTTAAAACAAACAAGGTATCTTTAAACTTAAAACATAGGCATACATGCCTATGATTGTTAGAAAAAAAAACAGTAACCGCTCATATCAAAATATTGGTAGTATTAAGTCTGAAAATATCCCAATCAATGAAGATTGATTGTGGATATTCCCACATCAGTTTTCTGAAAGCCATGATCATCATTACCATCTGCGTAAACAACATGTATTTTATCATGTATATATGTATATTGTTTAGGCCATGTCCGTATAGTTACCGTATTTTGCATTGTCATGTATATTTCTGTCATTAACGGTTTAGTGATTGGAGCATGAATACCTTGCTGGCATGAAGTCACTCGCACGCCAAATGCAATATAACATGCGAGGCCACATACTGTTTAAATTTTAATGCAGAAAATAACAGCTCATTGTAGCATTAATGTGTCATTGTGTTTCAAATTGAGAAAAAAGAAACAAAACAAAACAAAACAAAAAAACGAAACAAGAGTAATAATCTTATCTCGTTTTTTAGATTAAATAAATACAATTTGCCTTGAGCACCATTGGTGCGCTTGCGTAAATAGGTTCTTTTTAAAGTGGCTGATCTAGAATTTAGCAATGGGGTGGGGGTGATGTGGGGTGGATACTGTCTCTTATACACATCTCAGGCCTATATATATATTTGAATACTGTATCATATTTGCAATTAAATAAGTATTCACTGGGGTGATCCAAGGAAGCAAGCTTGGTCAACTGCCGACAAAATTAAATTTTTTTGGTATTATTATCTTAAAAGACCTTAAGTGGCATTCATAAATCTTTTGTGTTTATAACTCCTGTCTCCGAAAATATCCATTATTGACCTGAAACATTCTCTCGACCGTCAATATCTTGCTATTTATAAAGTATCACATTTTCCAGTAATGGAATAGATCTGCTGCATATATGGCCTATTACCCAAATGTGAAAATGTTTTCATTTTTCAACGCTTTGAATCCCTTCACATATCTTTCAAGAATTCAAATCTGAGAGAGCCATTTCCGGCCATCAGATGTGCCATAATAATAATAATAATAATAATAATAATAATAATAATAATAATAATAATAATAATAATAATAATTCCATGTACTTCTATGGCGCATTCCGCAAAAAGCCTCAATGCACTTTACAAAATGAAAACAAGCAGTAAATAAATTTTGACTTAAACTACGGTACTTAAACTAAAACAGTTCCGAAAAAGCATCTGCGCTATTGGTAATCATAGTTGTTTCTTACCTCAGCCCCAAACATGCAGAAAAGATTCATATGTATCAAAGTTTACAGTGCGGATCCATAAATTTGAAATAGAGGGCCCAGTGAATGACTTTTATCGAAGTTCTATCTACCGTAGACCCACCATGGTTTAGGCTGAGGTAAGAAAATTTAAGATTATGGCACATCTGGACGGTCCAAACGGCACTCTTAGACTTAAATTTGAGTAGAAATTTCTATTTTTCTCAATTTTTTGTTAAATTTAAAAAAATGTAGGAGGTGGGGACCGGGCCTCTCCTTTAATCCGCCAATGGTTCATATTAATTCAGTATTTATTTCACAATCGAATCTCTTATATGTATATTGACGATCAAGGGTCCAAGCCTTTTATAATTATTAATTAATAACGTAAAGAATTTACGTTTAGAGTAGTATTTTTTAGAATTTAGAGTAGTAGAAGTCATGAAAATATTCATAAAAAAGAATTAGAAGGGATTTACCAGCTTTCATCGATAAACGGTCAGCTTTATTTACAATTCTCGTGGGAAAAACACATGAATGATGAATGTATACGTTTAATAATTTTTATTCATTTATTTTTTTTATATTATTTTTTACCTAGTTATCCCGGGACCCTGCCGGGCCCAGGCCACGGGGCACTTGCCACGGTTGCCCCGGCGTCTCGGCGCCATTGTCTATCTGTGCAAGAACCTCCCTCGGTCCCTCTATTTCGACTTCCTGGACCCGCCACTGTTGAAGTACCATTTTCAGGCTCCTAGGTTTCGTCGGGGAAAACCATCATTATCAAGGATCCCTCACACTTAATAATTGTTAAGTGTTCGTGGAAGCCATCTCGACTTCGGCTTTGTTCGGAATATACAACAATTATAAAGTCATTTTACATTAGCTTGATGCCTATAAAATAACTAATATAATTTACCAAATTTCGTAAAATATCCGTAACTTCCAAGGGCCTTCGACCCCTGGACTTCCACCGGGGGGCCCTTGGCGGCCCCCTGGCATCAGCCCAGATGTTCGCTTCTCTCGCATACTGGCTTGATTACCTTATGAAATGGCCCCATTTTTAAAAACGGAAGTGGATATGACACAATTACAGTCACCGCATACTGAAATTACTTAATTAGTATTGTAATCAGGAAGGGAATTGGACTTCTTTATACTACAGTAGTTTATTGATTATAGGGGTGTTATTCGCTATAGTAGTGTACGTTGGCTTGTGTGCCCGCAATTTTCCCAGAGTAAACATGGATTGGTTAAAAAAACATAGTACTGAATTTGTATATGTTTGTTGTATGTAATTTACTGGTGTTGAGATGATATTTGGACTTCTGTATACTACAGTAGTTTATTGATTATAACTGTGATATCTTTGATTGAAAAAAAATTTCCTTCTATGCCTGGATAATGGTTCATTTTTACTATATTGAACCAACAGCTTAGGGTGACATAATAGATGTCTTATATAAGCTATATAAAAGCAGATACAAAATTAAAACAATTGAGCTTGACATTATAGACATAAGATGTATAAATAAATATAATTTCTATGTCAACGTATATGCATATTATTGTTTTACTTTTGTATATGCTTTTATATTTATATATGAGACATACGT
>NW_022688172.1:5806-9245 GCF_011630105.1 Anneissia japonica | reverse complement strand
ACATACACGCTTACCTTTCACATGATACTGCAGGTGAATCTTTGGTGTGAATTCCCGTCAAATTTAAGCGTTTGAAGATCTATAGGCCTAGCATCTATTTAGATTCCGTAAATGCTTTTGACTCCCCGGAATATTTTTATTCTACAAAATAGTGTTCATCATGCATTCAACATCACAATTTCATGTAATTCCTTGTATCACTTTTACCCAAAATAACATGTGGTAAACTTTTGAAATCGTTAAATCTGTTGATTAGGCCTAGTAAAGTTTTAAAAGAGCAACATCCTACCATGCTACCTTTAGAATGATTTACAAAAAAAAAAAGCAATTCATAATACTTTTTGCATTTAAATTTATAGCGTATGTTCGTCGTGTCTACTCATATCACTGTCGGACGATCACACCCGTCAGCCTGAACCTGTGTGGTTAGTGATATTTAAGAAAGGTCAAAACTCCGATCAAGAAGGCTATTCGTGAAAGGATTTGCACCAAACGAGCGTCTGTAAAACGAGGGGTTCGTGTATTTTGTCAATAATTTCGTATCCTTAATTACGAAATATCACGGTATTACGAAGCATTTATCATGTGAATGGAATTACTAACGTGGATAATCGGAGAAAACGACTCCTAGATAACACAAGAAAATTTAATGAAACATTGTAATAAGTTATTTTGCGTTAATGATTGAGGTATTCCATCAGATGATGGAGTTTTGTTAACGGTGCAATAGACGCATGCCAGTGTATATCAACAAGGGTTCAGGAATTTTAATAGTCGATTATTAAATAAGGCCTACTATTAGTATTACACCATCTGTATCCTTATCGATATCATTATGATAATGATAAATAAGTATTATTTTAATAAAACTTCATCGGTTTTCAAAGTTAATTTTAATCAATTTCCTTAATATTAAAACCAGTATACTTTGTTTGGTGTAAATAGTTTCGCTAACTACCAATAAACTTAGTGAGTACGATTGTTGCTTGGTTGTTGCTACTTTCTTCAGTACATGTGTTCTGTTATTATTTTTACTTTCATTATTTTTTATCATCATCAATATCCTTCCTCATTACCACCATCATGCAACAGTACTATCATCATTAATTCTAGACTATTTTAAAGATTTGAGAAGGTTTAAGCTAATAATAGAGAAAAAGTATTGTTTATAATGTCTAAAAATCTAAAATAGGCCTATTTATTAATGGTTTTATTTATAAATAATTGTTTATTTGTCACTAAAATGTTTATTGATAGCTTTATAATGCAGTAATTTTCATATAACAATAGTAGGTATAGGCAACATTCAAGTTTCATTAAGTTTACAGTATTAACTTACCACGATTACTTGTAACTATTAATAAACCCACCACGACATGAGCATGTATAAGCGATTTTCGCTTAACAATGTTATACGATTATTATAATTTTTAACATTTACCGGTACTATTTAAAATTTCAATTTAGAATCCACGTGGAAAGTGTATATTGATTCCTTTGAATATTGAACACTTTCGACTAATTAATATGAGTTTTTACTGGTATCAAGTTATAGTTTATATCGGCTTATTTGTATGTAGTCGAGCAGTATGACTGTGTGAATATAAAACAAGCGAACCCGAATGTTAAAAATTACACTTTCGATGAGTGCAATCATTATTACGAATGACTATAGATTTTATGTTGGAATTATAATGTTATAATGTTCAAATTATTCAGCATTAAATAGTAATGTACTATATTTTCCAGTTAAATGCATGGTGCTACTTATTATATTTAGAGGTGAGTCCATATCGTGTTTTATTACTGAGACTATATGACTCAACATGACTTACACTAGTATATACCCTCAGGCTATGGTTTTCGATGTTACTGAATATTACAGTCTTCTCTGAATACCTCTAGCCTAGAGTTACTGGCTACTTGTCTTGTTAGATTACTGAAATAATTAGTCCTCTTTGATTACTTATAGCCTATAATCTGCAAGAATCTCCCTCCTTGTCCTTGGAGCTATTCTGGCGAAAGCATGCTTCTGGTAGGGTCACCCAAGTCAGACAGGTCTAAGGGCGTGCATATAAGGGCATTTTGAGCAGATAAATTCCAGGTTGTCAGAGATATACCAATGTCTGCTAACTGGCACCGCCACCGAGGCTTACCTAAGGTGATGAGGGTGGATGGACACCATCTGAACTAAGAACAAAATGACTTTAGGGCGGATGAACCTTCAACATTGTAAAAAACATAATAATGGTAATAATAATATCGATTTCTAAAGCGAAAACATCACCACCAAAATTGGTGCTCAAGACGCAGTGTCAAACAACGGGCAGAGAACAAACAGGAATCACGAACATCAACGGCCATCCATTAAACAAAATAAATGTAGCTGGGGTCCCAACAGGCATTTGAACTCAGCACTGCCGACTCCTGTGGCAGCCCACGCATCCAGAGTGAGACGAAATTGGTACTGCCTCTTCTCTGGTTAGTTGGATACTGGAGAGAAACCTTTGATCACTGACAAGACCAACCAACGTGACCAGTATGAACGCCCAAGATTACGATTTAAGGATGTCTTGAAAAGAGACTTTGGAATACAAACCATCATTTTGCCACAGTTGGCAAACAATCGCTCCAGCTGGAGCTCCATGCTGCAAAATGGGATAAAACACGATCATCAACAAACAAACATCATGATGATGAGGAAAATGCTTCCGTCATGAATGTGCTTTAATTGACATTGTCGTTCGCGACAGACGTCTGCCAACACATGCATTCGTATGCGTTAATGTTGTTTTTCCTTTATCAAGAAATACAGAAACAAAAATCACCATATCAAAATGTGAGCTGTCATGTGCTAAGCTTAAAAAATAATTGTCAAGAACTATTGATTGATTAAGATAACAGACGTATTCTTATTGTACAGATAAATGGCGTTTAAAATGAAAAAAAAAAAAAAAAAAAAAAACACATAAGAAGCCTTACACATAACTTGCCGTATTTCACCTGCCTCTTAATACCATATTGATTATTTTTTGGGTAAGATTTTTTTCACTTATAATTGCGTCAAGTACACGAGTTTCATCTGCCGTGTTTGCTGCCAGTAACAATATACAAATTCATAATTTGAATATCTAATTCATATTATTGAAGTTACCGTACAAGATGACAAAATCACGCAAGAGAATGAGTAACTTGACGATCAATATCCTGATTAAGCTTAGGGGTCGTTCTACATTTCAAAGAGTACCGGTACGCTAGGGGAAGGAACTTAGGAAGTAGACAAATTTGTACACTTTTACATGCATAAAAATTGATTCAAAATAATAATAATAATAATAATAATTTTGGCTTATATAGCGCATTATGCTAAAGCCTCAATGCGCTTAACAGTAAAAATAAAATTCGGGAAAAAAAATTAAGAAAAATACAAGCTAAAAAG
>NW_022688172.1:0-4645 GCF_011630105.1 Anneissia japonica | reverse complement strand
ATATATATCCAAATAAATATAGAGTTGCTGCATAGACAGATTTGTATATATAAAATAAGAAGTCAAACGAAGTTCTGTATCTGTCTCAAAAATAAAATATTTATTGTACTAGTACTTTCGACCATAGGTCATCATCAGGTACTCAAGACTTCGTGAAGAGATAATAACACATTTTAGGCTACTTCCGCGCAGGTTCAACGTCAACTGGTACAGTACCGTATGTTCCAAAAATAAAGAATCACTCAAGGAAGCAGATAAAAAACGCATTCAGTTGTTAAGAACGTCCCTAAATTAAAGACGACCAAAGAGCCCAGCTGACATAGCAATTCAATAAGTATTACCGTACTGCATAACAATTATTCTTGGAAAACCAAGTCACTAAGATTAGGAACATTCGAACCAAAGACCCTTCGGACAAACGGGCATTCGGACTAAAGATACTTGCCCAACTAAAATTGGGAACTTTGGACCAAGACCATTCGGACTAACGGGCCCTCGGAACAAAGACCATTCGGACCAATGGGCCGTCGGACCAAAGACCCGTTGGTATCTCTTCCTTTTAATTTTTATTTTGAATTGTATATATCTGATCGTATTTTATCCTAATCTGAAATATTTTAATTATTTTATTGAATGCTTTTTAATTTTTAACATAATTTACTTAACGTTTTAAATTACTGGGCACCACGTTTGTACAAGCTCTTTGAGCTTTTTATGGTTGTCTATTTCATCTTTTTTTTAAATTATATTATGTATTTTATTGCTATTTTAACTTTTCTTTGATGATGAATAAATTAAATTGAATTGAATTGACCAAAGGTACGCACCTCAGTGACGAACGGAACAGGGGTAGCGCCATGATTTCCCCCACCCTCACTGGAGCTACCCTTTCATATGATTACATAACCAAGCCATTCTCTCCCAAATTAAATTTAAGTCTTCCTTCACAATCAAAGTCATTCATCGATAGATTCAAGATGTAGAATAACCTTTACAGTCTGTTTCTTGATGACCCTACAAATAAACAAGTTTTCTAACATCGTTTATATGTGCAAATTGACTTATTTTGGTTATTTTTCATTGTGTTAATTGTTGCCCTTTTCATTGTGTCTTACTGCCATTCTCGTGCGTTTTTGCTGCTAAGAAACCAAGGTTTTTTAAAACAAAGTACATACAGACAAAACATCGCATGAAAAAAAAAAAGACTACAAGGATTTATGTGCTACTCTTAACGTAAGTAATCAAAAACCACTCTATAAAATACTAATTTCTTATTTACATGGCCAGAGTCAGTTATTTATTGCGTATACTCTCACTGTAATTATATGATAGGCCATTACAATTGGAATGATCCTGTTCTCCTTATAAACCATAAAAAGATCGATAAATATAAAAAAAGTTACAGATAAAATTTTGGGCCGACAGGATTTCATTCTGCAAACCGCAACCGTAAAAATACCAATAAAATGTTAAAATATTGTTTAAATTGGAATAATTACAAAATTTAAGAATTTTATATACAGGAATTACCATGCATGCAGCCCAAGTTAAAAGAGCAGAACGATAACCAATAATGGTAATGAAAAAGAAACAGAAATCACTGTGAGCAACATCTTTGGATGAATGCCTGCTTAACATCAATCAATTCTATTCTATTCTATCAATATATATTCTATTCTGTCAGTATCAGCTCCCACGAAAGTCACTCTATGTGGTAGCCTAATATAATCCAATGTTGCTATTTTTGTGCGCGACTGTTACTTAGCGCGTGCGTTAAGCCTATAGCTAATCAGCATGTATTGAGCGTTCATAATATGAATGACATTTAAGTCTAATTTTGCAAAAATGTTAACATTCAAGGGTCAGTTTTTAAATGCATTTCCTTCTTTTAGAAGCGATTGGGCGCATCGTTTGCAGGGGTGGCGTCAGTATTTGGACTCCTAACGTTGCTGCTGTCAGGGGGTTCGAAATTCTTGGTGTGCAAGTCGCTTGTGTCCTTGGGCAAGGCACTTTGCCTACGGTTGTCTCTGCTCTCTACCCATGAGTACAAGTGAATACCTGTGGTAGGTTCAATCACAACCATGCGCTGATTACAGCTGCAACGTTATGGAATTCTCCCACAAGGGACCTGTGTTCCATAATGTCCATTGGGTATTTAAGCGCATAGAGGTCTTGCGCTATATAAGTCGACAATTGTGACCTCAGGTCTGATATTGCTCACAATAATCCATTTATCTCATGATTTTCCATAAGATAATCTCTAATGATCCGTAAAACTCAGTTTTCGTATTTAAAAAAATAATTGCAATTTGTGTACATAAACTTAAAATTTCTTGTGGTTGAACTCGACTTATAAAAATTACTATTTTTTTCATTTATAACATTCCTTTTTCTGTTTGTTTTTACGTTTCTTCACAAAAACTCTTCCTTAAAATTTTACCCGCGCACCTTATTATCAAGTTTTGATCACCCCTCTGTGTTCTTACATTAAGCTCTGAATAATTTGTATGAATCTTATATCAATGTACTTAGAAATTAACTAGAACCAAATCGCACCCTTAGATTCTGTTTAGCTTTTGTGTAAAAAGACAATTTTAGTGTTTGTCCTGTTTTTTTAAATTTTTTTAAAAAAATTATTCATAATATCAATAACACAAACAAATCTTTCACACAAATGACATTCAAGGTAAAAGAAGTAAAAAAAAAAAAAAGAAGAAGAAAAATCTGCGATACACAGGTGAAGTGTCACAAATAAATAAATAAATAATAATATTAATATTAATAATAATAATAATAATAATAATAATAATAATAATAATAATAATAATAATAAAATTCAAAAATATGACGATACTTTTGAGAACGATAATATCAGGCAATGCCTGAACAATTTAATAAGGCCTAGCCATTGCTAGGCCTTACACTACATACATGTTTCGACAGATCCTACTGTCATCATCAGTGTACAGAGACTCCATATTGGCAATCTTATTTAAACGAAGTGAAGTTTGTAATACGTCAATCTATACGTAATTCAACCGTATCAGGTTGTGAACACCAAGATCATGAATAAAAACAATGTATAATTAATGGTAGACGGAATGAAGTAAAATCAGACGGAATGAAGTAAAATCAGAATGAAGTAAAATCATTCTGATTAAAATATCTGAATAATAATAATAAAATCTCCAAGATAAATTAAAAAATCAAAACAAACCCGGAAAGTTACTTCAAAAAGATACCCTCTATGGAACGCCCACATTGCCTTCAGCGGTAGCTAGCATTCGGCTGCGCATACCATTCGGCGACCCATTGCAATGGCGAATTTGGCATGCGGCTGCGACTTTTTGATTCAACGGCGACTATGTATTTGGCGCATTTGGCATGCGGCGATGACCTTTTTTTGTAATTCGGCAGCTACTTTAGCATGAATTAATTAATGATAATAATGACAATGATGTGGAAGATAATAATAATAATAATAATAATAATAATAATAATAATAATAATAGTTGCTAGTGTTTTAGCCAAATGAAGCTCTCCCCTGTGAATATTAGCACCTCTTGGTTTATGCTATAACATTCATATTATTTGACTGTATTGATTAAAATAACAAACTCTCTGTATTATTAATGAAGGAAAGCGAAAATTAAGATAAACTGTGTTACTTTAATCCATGGAAATCTGAGCTATTACTTCCATTAAAATCCGTATTAATTTATCACATGTTCACTTTAATAATAGGGTGCGTTTAGTGGTTTTAAATTGCAAAACATATGAAGTGAAGCAATGAAAGAGATCAACCCCTGTAGACAGCTGGTTTATACATAAATGATCGAACGATAATCTAACAAACAACGAATGATATACAGTATAGACCTACTGTTAAAGTTACCAAGGTAAAATGTGATTGCTTTCTCTCCCTCTCCACTGAGAGTTATCTGTAAAATATACCCTATTATGATAATAATACCGTACGAGGTATTATTTATGATAATAATACCTCGTACGGTATTATTATCATAATAATACCTCGTACGGTATTATTATCATAATAATACCGTACGAGGTATTTTCAAAAGCATCGTAGTACGGCTTAATTAGAACGAACTCAGAGCAATTGGCTATAATAAATAGGCCTATCTGCCTTATTTATTATATCAATACACATAAATTTTATTCCACAACTCATTTACAGATCGAGGCCGTGTGTGAAATTTTATGTAAATTTACAAAATAATAATAAACAATATACCAGTAACTCATAACCAGAGCTCTTCGAGAGCCGAGGTTCCTATGCAGCCGAAATTAATTCTCTCCTGGCATGGAAGCTTGTTCGCTGATTTTGTATGTAACAATTTGATCGCACAGCAAACAAATTAGTCCGCACACATATTTGATATTTTCGGAGGTTATATCACATCATCGTTGTAATTTAATTTGCTTTAATATATAAATATTTAAACATAAACGATCTTTGAAAATAAATTATCGATTACAAACGAAGATATAGGCCTAGCTACCAGCCAGTAAGGCCACACTTCAGAAAAAAATACAAATACACTGAAAATAGAAAATATATTAAAATAATAAATCCTAAAAACATTAAAACACGAAAAGATGGTAGACCTATTTTATGAAACCA
>NW_022688171.1:0-1130 GCF_011630105.1 Anneissia japonica | reverse complement strand
CAAGATAGTTTGTGTAAAAAATGTACATCGGCCGGGAATTGCGCCCGGGTCCCCCGTGTGGCAGGCGGGAATTTTACCACTGAACCACCGATGCTGTACATTCACTATAAACTCAAATGCAATGTTTCTCTTGTAATTGTAATGTTCTCGAAAAAGAACACCAAGACACGACATTTTGTGTAAAACTAAGTAAAAAGTGAACCCGGGTCCTCCACGTGGCAGGCAGTGGCGTCGAGAGCCAGTAAGGACCCCGGGGCAACACTTCACATGGACCCCCCAACTTTACTTGGGACCGCCACTCGGCCGCTCCCCAAATTAAGTCTCCTCTTGAATCTGACAACAAAAGTTTTCATCCTGGCTTGGACTCGGCCCTATGGAGATTTCGTTCTTCAACCGAAAATGTTTCATCTTGGTCCGGCAGCGACCCCCTGACCCTCCCCCTCTCGACGCCACTGGTGGCAGGCGAGAATTCTACCACCGGTGCTATACATTTAGTACAAACTGATATATCCGGGCATCCAGAGGTGCCATATTTTCAAAATTTGCTTAACCAAGGTGGGGCTGAGGCAAGTGGGTATAGTGTCTATCCACTTGCTAAATATTGTTGCAGGCTTTTGAGGGGGTGCGGAAGTAGCGGCTCTATAGTCTATAGTTAAGTTTTAAAGTATATATTTCCGGGCATCCAGGTTAAAAAAAAAGTTTTCCACCAATCATGGTGGGGCGTTGTTTCTGTCGTCAACAATAAATAGCATCTCTATAATTTGGGCCGGTTTGGGAGGGATTTGCTTTCATGAGTCCCTTCTGGAACACTCGCAATAAACTAGTTCAACTGTGAGTAAATAAGGGAAATCCCCGATATATTTAGGGTGTTGATTGAATAAGAACAAAGACACTCAGGAAACATATCCGGATAATAACATGACACTAATTATTGGTGATCCGCTAACGTTAGCGGATCACCTATTGTTATTGTACGGAATCATCTTCAACTTTCTTATTCTTCTTTCTTTCTCCCCCTTTTCTGTTCGCACGATATCTCAAAAAATACCACAAGTTTACGCACAATCGTTGTCAGCGAACATTTAGCTTGGTCTGGAATAGTCATGGTAAGCTTTTCAACGCGCTCAGTC
>NW_022688170.1:0-533 GCF_011630105.1 Anneissia japonica | reverse complement strand
TCCACAATTACCGTATCTCACAAGGATATCCTTCAAAGAGTATTTCCATTGTGCGTTGAAATACTTCTGATCAACTATTGATACCATATGGCATTCTAAGATACCTGTATCGGCAAAGGGGAGTGTTGAACGTAGTCAACTTTGAAGATTCTTCATCTAATGGTACCTGCCAAAAACAATTTTTAGCATCTAAGACCGTAAATACTGTGGCAGTGGCTAAATTTCTAGTTATTTCCTCAACAGTTTTCATTGGGTGATGGGGTCTCTTCAGAGCACCATTTAAATCTCTTGGATCTATGCACAATCTAATTTCTTCAGTGTTCTTTTTTCTTGTTCAACCGTTGATGACACCCATGTTATTGCCTCTTCTACAGAAGTGATGACGCCAATTTTTGTCATTCGTTTAAGTTCTTTAATTACTTTGTCCTCCATGGGCTTTGGAACCTTCCTTGGTGGTCTTACCACTGATGGTACTGAAGGGTCTACAGACATCTTATATTTCATCGGTAACTTGCCCAAATCGTCACCACAAA
>NW_022688169.1:308-747 GCF_011630105.1 Anneissia japonica | reverse complement strand
GTTATAGCTGAGGCAATTCTCCTTCATATATTTGACTTCTTTTTAGATTTTGATGACGTCATCATTGTAAAAAAAATTGTTTTTTCTGACCCCCACATTTTTCTTTCCTCAAAACGTTGATGAGCCCATATCATGTTAACCATTCGTCATTTCTGAATCATATTAAGTGAGCATAATCTTCAGGTCAAGGTTGAATGTCAGGTACCTTAATTTTTAGTTCGCGCGACTTTACGTGTGCGTACGCGTGCGTCAACATTTATATATGCATGAAACCATGCATGTTTTTAATCAGTTATAGCTCCATAGGATGGAAGGTGACCCCCAATTTTTATTACATATTCTGAAAGCACATGAGTTGTAGATACGATTGTATAGATCATAATGGCTGATCGGACATTGTGACGTCATCATATTGCCCTTTGAATTTAAATATATATAT
>NW_022688169.1:0-281 GCF_011630105.1 Anneissia japonica | reverse complement strand
TCGTTGATGAGCCCATATCATCTTAACCATTCGTCATTTCTGAATAATAATAAATGGGCTTATACTTCAGGTCAAGGTTGAATGTTAGGTATCTTACTTTTTGTTTGCGCGTCTTAACGTGCGCGAACGCGTGCGTCAAAAATTACATGTTCTTATAATTATGCCTATTTATAATCAAATATAGTTCCTTAGGATGAAAGGTGACTTCCAATTTTAATTACATATTCCGAGAGCACATGAGTTGTAGATACGATTTTATAGATCATAATGGCTGATGGACA
>NW_022688168.1:0-1025 GCF_011630105.1 Anneissia japonica | reverse complement strand
CACCAGAAAAAATATGTTGAAATACAAACTACACTAGTGAAGTTATTGAATAGCTCTTACAAGTTGCTGTAACTTCGATTTTTTAATTTTATCTCAGAACCTACATAGCAGCTTTGCAAACCAGGGAGGAGATCTTGAGAACTCTTTGTGGTTCTCTCTTGCCAAAAAAGACTGGGTAGCTGAAAAAAATCTTGTCAAGTCTACATTCGGTAAGATAACTTTTCAAAAAAATAATTTTATATGTTATACTTGTTGAAGTATTTCAATGCATTTATAAGCTTAATTTCCACCATTTAAGTTAATACAGTATATATCAGCATTTGGGTCAGGCATTTCATGTGTTATAATACGTGAATGTTGTCTATCTTTGCAGAATACGCTGCGAACATAATTGAAATGGCTCTGTACATGGCAAAAAGTAATATGAAAGAGTTTTTTACACTGCTGAAATAATGTGCGATCCGGGAACAATTGCTGGGAAATTACCGAAACCAGACAAAAATCAGTTCGTGTCCAGTTTACTCAGCCGATTTAACAGAAATTAAATACTGTATAGCCATACAGTAACATGACCATGTTACACTTTTTTTTATAAGAGCCATTCAAATTATGCCCAGGCTCACTGTTATTATTTTTGCGGATTCCAGCATTGCTCTATTTCCATTTACAGAAAATTGTTATTGTACAGCAGTATATTACTGTGATAAACGTTATAAGATCGTTATCCTTGAAGTATAAACAGGCCTTTATCCTCAACTTGGGCTTCAATATTTGGAAAAGCTTTTGGTTTGTACCTGATTGTACTTTAAACATTTCTTATGAGGTAGTTCTTGTTATCTTGCATAGTAAAATACCTACTACATGTCTTGTGACATGTTTCCAAACTACATCTACCACGTTGTATTAACAAATTCTACCCACTTATTAAATGTTTCTATATCCTTTTTGGAAAGAGAACACAAGATAGTTTCTGGTGACTAAATTGCATTCTGATGTGTTGAATTTGTGTAGAAAAAAATCATGGA
>NW_022688167.1:0-643 GCF_011630105.1 Anneissia japonica | reverse complement strand
GTAGTCGCGACAGATATAGAAATTAGTAAACGTATACTATTTTTACCTGTTTCTATTTAATTAGCGAAAAAAAAAATGTGTAAACACACACACACACACACACAAAATAAAACCTGTTAAAAAAAATGTACGAACAAAAAAATTTACAAAAAACATGTAAAATAAATAAAATTTATGTAACAAAAATAAATATTATGTAAAGAAAATAAAATTTATTTAATTGAACTAATTTTTATGTCATACTTAATATACAAATCATCGTAGAATTTACACAAGTAATTACAATAATTTACAATTATATACCGCTTTTTATTCTTACATAGGCCTAAAATCAATTTACTTTACATAAACTTCAGCTTTTTCAATTTTATTAGTGTTTAACATTTAGAAGTTTAAAATCATATTTTTTTAAACCAATTGCTTATAAGTATTATATACTTTATTTCAATTTAATTTGTGATTTTAACATTTTCAATGCATTTTGACAAACTTCAATGTGTTCTGCAATTTTATAAAATAACCATTACATTTGAGAATAAGTCGCTTTAAAATTTTATTAATATGCAATATCTAAATAAGAGAGAAAAAGTTTATCTTTATCTTTTCAAGGGTTTGTTTTATAGTATAGTTTATGTTTAGTTCC
>NW_022688166.1:0-1170 GCF_011630105.1 Anneissia japonica | reverse complement strand
GGAAGTGTACATTTTTTTATGGGGCAAGCCAAGGGCAGGTTTTCTATGGGCGAGTTGACTGCCAATGAGTGTTGCCAAAGTGCGAGCCAGCGTGTTATTTGATCACAAGTGCGAGACATCGCAAGTGTGAGCCAGCGAGCCATGACGTCACGACAATAGATATGAGACGTTACTCGAGTTGTGCGAGGTATCGGCTGAGATTTGTGGATTACAATTCAAAAGACAATAATAATGAATTATTGTGATGTTAAATAGACAATGTTAGCTATCAAGGAGCGACGTTGTTTTTCATTGGGACCTTCATCCCTTCAAGTCTAGGCCTATACCATCCTAGCTAGTTTAGGCCTAGAGTAGAATAAGGCTAGTGCGACATGCGGACGTTGGTACGTGTTGGTTAGTCTACAAATGTCGCCTAAAGTAATTGATTTTAGCCGGCAGAACGAAAGAAGGAAACTCCGCTTTTCAGTCGTCTTAGGCCCTTGATTTTTGACAAACAATGACCTTTCAGAGGTCAAACTGCAATATGAATTGGCTGCTTCGCAGCAATAAGTCATAGGCCATCGTATCAAAATGGAATCTGCTAATTATTAAATTCAGGTAACAATATTCGTGGTCAAGGGAAAAATCGTAGCACCCAGGTTGTTTAACTAACAAGTTACGGGAAATACCTACGTATATACTATAGCCTACATAGATTTGCATTTCAATAATACTAAATACTTTCTTTCACACAATTACAGTTGACACCTTCGAACCTACAATGTCTCTGACCCCCATAAGCCTCAATACCTACTGTATGACTCTGTGACGCCATGTTGATAGAGCCCATCGTTCAGTTTTCAATATAATAATTATGATAATGATAACAATGATTTTAGTAATATTAATATTAATAAAATGATAACAAATAATAATAATCACAACAGCACTGACAATAATAATAATAATAATAATAATAATAATAATAATAATAAAAACAATAACAATAATAACAAGATAATATGAGATTACAAACTCTCGCCCTGCAGTCGCGCCATATCTTTGTTATCCGGGGTATATAGGGGTGTAACATTACTGGCTATATGTAGCAGGTGAAATGTGGTCGAGCGGTATAGATGCACGTTTTGTGTGCTCAGATAATCGAACGTACGGGGTTCAAATCTATTTTTT
>NW_022688165.1:0-513 GCF_011630105.1 Anneissia japonica | reverse complement strand
AAAGGGCCGAATGTAAATGCGCCGAATGGTAAGCTGTTACCGAAGGCAGCGATGGCGTTCCATAGAGGAGGACCTAGCCGGCTGAAGCGGCACACGTGATGAGAGTCCTTCATATCGGTCTCTAGGCTTGGGGCTAGGCCTTGGCTACTAAGTTGAGAAAATGGCAGATTTTAATGAAATTTGTAACAAATTAGATAAATTAGTTATACAATATTTTAAACTATTAGATGAAATTCATGATGATAGAATTCAATTGGAAAGTGTGTTGAAACAAGTAAGTTATAGCCATAGGAATACATTCTACTTTCTAGGCTAGGCCTAGCCTAGTCCTAGCAGGAGTAGAACTAGGGGGGGGGGGGGGCCTAGAAGGCCTAGGCTAGCCCTACTCCTACTCTACAGGGCAGAATGCTGGTCACTTCGGCTCAAAACCAAATCGGCCCAAACCAATTCGGCCCAAACCAATTCGGCCCAAACCAACTCGGACCAAAACCAACTCGGCCCCAGACGACACTT
>NW_022688164.1:0-1085 GCF_011630105.1 Anneissia japonica | reverse complement strand
CTCTCACGTTGGTACCACCACTGACAACACAAGCATTTCAAACCTCCCAATTAAATCAGCAGTCTTCCAACTTTACATGCAGTTTCTGAGTTTCTGATGTTTTCAGAAAAAAACCCCAAAACAGCTAATTTAGAAATATTTCTGCCTGTCAATTTTTCCTTTGATCACCATACTTTATCAACTAGATTTGAACTCGTCACTGAGGACGAGTTAGGTGATCCGCCGCACTTTGACCCTCATTAAGATCACGCGGTGCTGATTGAAAAGTGTCATAATATGCTAAAATATGCTGTAATTATTTTTTTTTAAAGAATAATTTTCAGCATTTTAAAAGATTTACGCATGCGTACACGTACGTCTTGACGCCCTTGAGCACGGTAATAGCACAAAGAGTGACTTCTGATATGAATAATGTGTCAAGAACACAAAGTATGTAACAAAACGTGATTTCTAGCTTTAGTATGTGCTGTGTGCGTCGAAATGAACGTACGGCGGGTAAATTATGGAAAGTTTTGAAATGCTGAAAATGACCCGAAACGTTCTTTAAACTATCTGAATAGTAATATGGAGAATTTTCAAATTTAAACAGACACGCCCGTCACCATGTGTGCGTGTACAGTAACAGCACACGAAATTAAACATTGTCCAGTGTATTTCAAACCGCATGTTAGTTGGTAATGCCACAAGAACTTTCCCTTCACATAACCTATATATATTAGTCTGATAGCGTCGAAATACAGTCTGCCGCCCTCCTCTGTTCTATTTTTTTACATCTTTCAAGAATGAGAGATAAATGGGCTCCAAAAATTCATTCTTTTTGACCATGCTGACGTGATCAAAATGAAAAATAAATGGACACGTGTTAAAGAAAATTGATTTAGCTATAACATACTCACAGGTGGGAGACAATCAATCAAGAATAAGCGAGATACGTTCAAACGAGTATAAACATAATGGCATCATAAATAAAAATTTAGTTTTTTTATTCAAATGGCAATATGATGACGTCACAATGTCCAAACAGCCATTATGAAGTAAAAAATCGTATCTACAACTCATGTGCTTTCAGATTATGTAATAAAAAT
>NW_022688163.1:0-1181 GCF_011630105.1 Anneissia japonica | reverse complement strand
TTGTTTACAGCCATTTAATTTATTTAAAGGGGAAAAAATGCCTCTGGGGAAATTATTCGAGAGAGAGGCATTGTTTATTCCAATTGATGCCCTCAAAGCAGGGTGTTTATTTGAATACTGTAAATATGATATACAATTTTTAGAAGATGCAAGATAGTAGAGTATTATTAAAGTTCATTATTATTGGTTCTTAAATAACTTTGCATTCAAATTCATGTGTGTTCGTGCGTGTGTACTGTATGTTACACTGGCGTTTGTAACATTCGTAAACAGGCAAAATGACTTTCCAAAATCTGTTTATGAATTTTCTTACCCAAGCTATAATTGGATATGCCATCAACACCCTATTTATTAATTATATATTTTGACAAACATTTAAGCTATAACTATGACAGCTAATACCCCACACTCCTGACAAGAATACTAAATCCTTTGGTAAACACAAAACTATGCCTACTGTACTTGGTTAAAGTAGCTTAAAATCATATGATGCACTTCTACAGTACAAGTACACTAAAGATTATTTCCAATTCTTTTTTCGATAGTTTAATATTTTATTCTAATCAGTAATCGGACATGTAATTCCGTTACCATGTCACGTAATTCTGTTACCAAACAAAACCAATCAAATACAAATAAACCATAAATATATGAGCAGCAACTTTCATTAACAATCTAGCCACACCTTATGTCCCAACTGTGATACCAGTCACTAATGTTAATTGGTTATAATATTCAGACGGAATCTTATGTTCTGTAATCAAAATTAAAATTGAAAATTTCTGCGTTATTCCGTTTTTTTCCCCAAGTACTACTGTTTGATATTGGTAGGTGTATGTATTACTTACATCTATAAAAGTTATTATCCAACGCATGCCCTAATTTTCTGGGTTTGTCAAAATAAGTCAAAAAATGTTGTGATTTGTAATTCCGTTACCGTGGGATTGTTCTTATAATATCTAATACAAAGGGCGCATGGATCTCGCTTTCTGGTAGATGTAATGCGACAAGATGGCGTCCCTTTGAACTATTATGAACAGCTAGTTATGCGGGGGAGAAAATATCGTACAATTTGACCTTTTAAATCTATAGTTATACCAATTGTTTTTCGGTACGTTTTTGGGGCATTCCACAGTATTTGCGACGCAATATGAAAAATTTCATATTCACTTTTGTACATT
>NW_022688162.1:0-1176 GCF_011630105.1 Anneissia japonica | reverse complement strand
TACTTATAGCCGACTGTTTATTGTTTTACATTGGATCTGGTATTTGCCAACTTTTGTAATCAGTTACGCTGATGAAGTCTTGAAGTCTATTCGTTTCCTGAATAAATTATATCGTGTTCTACTGTCTAACTCAACGTTTCCGCATCATTATTTTTTGTCTTATTTTATGGTTTATTATTTGAACACACGTGGACTAATATGACTACATATATATATATATATATATATATATATATATAGACAAAAAATCAGAGGTTCAACAGTAGCTTTGATTAGACATATTTATTACTATTTAGTTTCGTGCTACACATACATGGTGCAGCACACTTCAGATAAAATAGTCTAATGACTAAAGATTATCACAGATTGATTAATAATCAATCTGTGATAATTACCCTACCCCTTTCTGTACTCAACTTGTGTAATTAATTTGCATATCTTGCCCAAAACAACAGGGCATTCATTTGGAGGGCCAATCTAATTGGTTATACTAAGTTTGGACTGATACACCTTTTAATCATGTAAATGAAATTAGTGCATTCATACAGAGGAAAACTATAAAAAAAAATCTTAAAATTGAAAATTAAAATTTAGAACACAGATCAATTAGCAATAAAAAAAATAAATAAATAAATAAAAAAAACAAAAAATAAAAAAATATATTATTCTGTCTTCCTATGACTTCAATCGTGCTTGGGTCAATTTACCCCAATGCTTTAGTACCCTTTCCTATTATTAAAGTTTACTCCTCTATTGAAAACTATAAAAAAAAATCTTAAAATTAAAAATTAAAATTTAGAACACAGATTAATTAGCAATAAAAAAATAAATAAGTAAATACAAAAAATATATATGTATATTATTCTGTCTTCCTATGACTTCAATCGAGCTTGGGTCAATATTACCCTTTAGTACACTTATCTATTATTAAAGTTTACTCCCTCTATTAAATTTCAAGTTCATTTTTTAAGTTTTACCGGACCACCATCCAATTAAATTTAAACTAAGAAGCAGCTATGTATTTGTTTGTGTAAGTATATATGTGTGTGTGAATGTATGTAGGTGTGTGTGTGTATGCGTATTTATTTATTGAACTCATTTATTGAATTACTGTACATAATTTTTTAATTTTATGTATACATTTTTATCTTTTAACGGGGGTGAGGGTGGGTGTGG
>NW_022688161.1:0-685 GCF_011630105.1 Anneissia japonica | reverse complement strand
CACCTCCACCATCATCCTCACTTTGATTTTCATCATCACTACCATACCGTAGTCACTATCATCAATATTCATCTCATAGTTGTCTTCACTAACATCAATACCATCACTACGGTGGCCAAAACAATCATAATCACTACCATAACTACTATCAACAACATTTGTAGCATCCTAATAACATATACCATCATCCTCACTTTGATCACCATCAACAATATCTAGTCACTATCATCAATATTCATCGTAGTTATCATCTTTGTTATTATTATCACCACCAACAGCAGCATCCTCATCATCACCACTGATACTTTGCATAATCCATCAATATTGTTTATTATCTTCTTAAACATTATCACCATCAACATTATCATCATCATCCTCATCACAAACGTCATCATGGTCGTCTTTACCATTGTAACCAGTTTAAATTATGATTTTACCCCTCTGAAATTATCAGAATTTTCGGGTCGTAGTATATCTAAAACTTATTATCAGTTGTTTCTTGCTGTTGTTGTTTTGTATCTACTCCACTACCAGCATACAATATAAATTTAAATAATAAGCAAGAATAGATTTTCATTTATTTTTGTTTGTAGCAAAATAATAATATACATATCGTCAACAAATTTACATTAATTTACAAATTCATAAATTAAGAGTTTTCAGCTTAGCAAACGCTCTTCAAATA
>NW_022688160.1:0-4479 GCF_011630105.1 Anneissia japonica | reverse complement strand
TACTACTCCTAACTGACACCTAGAGCGAAAAATCCTTCTATCCTGTCTATATTTCTCCTTAACATCGTTAAAATTTCCCCATAGCGGCAGTATTTTCGCCTTAAGGTATTATTTCTAACACTCTCCATTGTTAAGGTTTCCCCCTAGGGTAGTATATCCAGTATACAATTCAGCAATATCATTCCAAATCATTTTCCTCCTACCAGGTACCCATTTTTTTTTTTTTTCATCTTTACCAAGGATATGAATGAGCAATGTGACCAATGTCGGTCTCACAACCTCATCTTGATTGACAGCACCACACTGCTGCTAACATTTCTTATTTGTGTTAACTTTTTTAACGTGTGTGATTCTGTACCCCTTCCATGAGCTTTTGGAGTACCCTTTTTACAGTGAAATGAAATAAAATTTATAATTTGTATTGTTTGTTGCAACTTCCTTTTTTAATGCAACGGTTGGTTTAAAGTCCACAAATAGATTTGGACGGAAACAGGGGCTGTCAGTGACATCCTGACCATCGCTATCCTTGACTTCCTTGGAATTTAGCATTTTGGAGAAATAAAATAGAATTTAACCATTTTATACATACATCGGTTGTAGCCAGTGGCTGTTTTAAAACTACCAGACAATTATAATACTGTTTTAAAACTACCAGACAATTATAGTACAACATGTTGTAATTGGAAAAATTGAACATTTATAACGTTATAATTGTTTGTTGATTGACGATACCTTCGATAACATTGCTAAAAATGTTTTAGATTTATTTTCTATTAATTGAATTTCATTTATGAGACTACAGTCCAAACTAATCCAATAAAATTGTGCAAGTTGCATAAACTGTAGGGTATCTGGGGAGGGGTGAGCTTAAGGTAAGGTAAGATTTTTTTTGTCCAACATGAGAAATAGAATGTGTATGCAAAAACTTATAATATTGACAAAACCAATCATAAAAAGTATGACACAGCATGAGATATGGGGAGATATTACAACAGTTACGATGTGCAAACAATTATTAAAAGCTAATTTTAAAAATCTTATTGAAAATCATGTTAAAAATCAAAATCATTAATAAAAAATAAATATATATATATCTAGTTCTTTGTTTAAAAAACTATCAAAATCCTACTAGAAAGCCTAACTGATGAACTGTACTACTCTTAAAATTATGAATTGTACACTGACTACTGAAATGGCTGAGCATGGAGCAAAATCTAAACCTTTTAATCGAAACTCGACCACGCCCACATTGCTTTTGTCGGGAAAATCTGACTTCTTGTTGGGGGCATCGACCCCCTTGTCAGGGGCATCGAACCCCCTTGTCAGGGGCATCGGCCCCCTCATCGGGCAAATCCTTGTGCCACCACTGACTTAAAGGACTTTCTTATGAGCTGACTTATCTCATGTACAGTATAACTGTCAGAAAAGCATGGATTATGTATGTGTACAGTATGTCCTACATATTCTACCAAATTATTGATGGACAGCTCTGGTCTCAACTATAAATGCTTACCTAGTTACTGAGGCCACACAATACTGCAGCCATTTGTAGAGAAACATGGCTGAGTCGAGTGTGTTTGTGGAATATGCACATCCTGGCCTCACTCTTGATTTGACACTCCAGAAGGACCCATTATGAGAAGTCAGCTTGTGAGAATAAATTGCTTTAAAGCCAAGCCCAGGAGGGAAATAATTTGTTGATATGATTTCTCTAAGACACAAAAATATTATAAGAGCATGTGGTGCCGCATGTAAGGTGTTGGATTTTTGATTGTGAGATTGAGAGTTCGAGACTGACGTTCGTCACATTGCTTGAGTCCTTGGGCAAGGCACTTTACTTGTGTTTGCCCCTTCACACCCAGGAGTATAAATGGGTACCTGGTAGGATGGTGTGGCGTTGAACGTATGTGGTTGTGCATGTACTTCCCACGGAGCAGAGAAAGTTGCACAACCATATGCTGTTTTGCCAACTAAGTATCTGGTGACCAGAGAAATACTAATGCCAGCACCTTTGTATATTCTCCGGAATGTGAAAGGTGCCATATAAATTCGGATTCCAATAATAATAATAAAAAAAACAAAACTCAAAGAGTTGTTAATTTGATACAGATTTTTGGATATTTTAAATGTGGGTGGAATAGGTGAAAAACAGGTTTCTAAATATTCAAAAATCTACTCCAATGTTTTTTTTTTTGTCCAATATGGTTTTTGTGTCAGAAAAATAAGTTGAACAACAACATATCAACATTTTTTTTCCTCCAGAGCGAGGCTTTAAGATGAGACTATATGTTATGAACTATTAACATTAATTGCATCATTGCATGAATTTCCTTTCTGTTTGAATTGCAGAATCAGGGAATTGGTATTATTAACTATAGTTTTAACGTTTAAGCTTAAAATTCTTGATATTTATTAATTACATGAATTATATGTTCTTAAATTTATTTTTGATATTTATCACGGAAGAACACCCCATTCTACTAGCGATTACTTTCACAAATATCAATCACCCATATAATACTAGATTTAACAATACTATTAATTTTGCCTTGCCCAAACCTCATATCAGTTTAGGCCAACACAGAATTTCATTTTTTGGTGTTAAATTATGGAATGATCTCCTCTTAGTTACTAGAAATATTACTTATAGAAATCATTTTATTGCAGCAGTTAAAGAAAAGTTATTTTTTAAATATATTTCAGATCCACTCAATTCAACTTATCACGTACATAATTTTTAATTAATTTTAAAATTAATTTTTTTATCTCCTGTTTCCGTTAAGGAGGTGTTAAGCTTAGATTAGTTTTATTTAACTATACCTTATCACCTTTTGTCAATTATGTTATTATTATAAATTTATTTATTATTTTTATCAACTAAAAGTTTGTTAAAATCATTGCTTCCAAAAATTAAAGTTTAGCATTAAATTAGCATTTTCACTAGGAATTAATTTATCTGATTTATAATTTAGATGATAATAATAATAATAGTAATAATAATAACAATAATAACAACAATAACAATAATAACAGCAATAACAATTATAATTTCTCTAAATTGGACTTAAGGGGAATATCTTTTCTATTATTTTACCCTTAATGTCATTTTTTTAATTGTTCTCTAATGTCTCCATTGTCTAAGTTCCCCTTAAGATAGGTTTTAGTAACTAATACTAATAATAATAGTAATAATAATAATAATAATAATAATGTATTGTTTTTAATGGTATTATTGTTTTCTTTCTTAACATTGCTTTTATATACTGTAATCATTTTACATTTTAAATTTGACATGTTGTATTTTTTATCTTATTCCCATCCTGTTGTTGGTGTTTTACACTGTTGGATGCAATAAATAAAAAAAAAATAATGATGCTAATGATAATATTATTATAATTGTAATACAGTAGTTAGCAATGACAATAGTAAGAAAATGTTCTTTTGGGTAAAAAAATATTTTCTTAAGACTAAATTTCCAATTTTTAGAAAGAAAGTAGTGTTCAGCTTTACTGGTAAACACAGTTTTTGCATGCAGTAACAGAACACTTTAAAATTTCTAAAAATAGAAAATTAAAATATTTTTGAAAGCATGTTTAAATACTGTATTCACTGAATGAATATTATTATTATTGTATCTTGATTCACTGCTTGAATGTAAGATTTCTAAATAAATAATTGATTTTTTCTTTGTAGTTGTAGAATCTAACATGCAAGGGTCTCGAAAAACAACTGAGCCAAGCATTCAACAAGACCAGCAGGATATTCCACAATCTACTAACCAAACATTTGCCGAAAAGAAAGTGGAGTTTTCCTCGAAGAAGGAAAGCAGTGTAACATTGCACAGTGGTAGGAGTGAGCATGGGAAAGTTAGCATGAGCAATCAGTGTAAAGAGGCATTAGCACACAAGAATCGCAGTAAAATGTGTTCACTCATTTAGCTTCAACCTGTACAAGAAATGCTGTACTACAGTAAACTGTTTTGAAGATATTAATCATTTCTTAACTCATTATTCTAAAGAGATTAACAATGTAATATAGCTATGCATGTATATTATTAATTATATGTTGTATTTATTGAACTAATATTTATCTATTTATTGTACAGTATATCATTCATATTAATTTGAATTGTATAGCTGTGTTCAGGCCCGTATCCAGGGGCCCCAAATCGAAAAACGTCCACTTAAAAGCAGAATTGATTTTGAATTTTTATTCGTAATGGTTACGAATTTATACAGTAGTATTTTTCATTTGGGAAACAATTTGCTTGTTTATCCATGTCCTCCACTGGTAATTTTTTGATAGGCCCTATCGCTGTGTTCATGGACATATAGAGATTAACATGATACAATGCCTTCAAATTAGTCTACTAGTACGTAAGAAAGCAAATTTGTCCGGGGGCCAAAGGCCCCCGGACCCCGACCGGGGGTATTGGGTGGCCCCCCCAGCCTGGTTGCTCGCTGCGCTCGCAAAATGCAC
>NW_022688159.1:0-9065 GCF_011630105.1 Anneissia japonica | reverse complement strand
TTTTAAGGCCATCGAGCCTGATGATGTATTGCAAAATAATATACCGATATACTTGCCAGACCACTTGGTGATTACCCTTCCTGAAGTCGAGAAGAAACTCAAACAGGGAAATGTAATAAGGCACCAGGTCCGGACTCCATACCTCCATGGATTCTTAAGGAATTTTCCCATATTGTGGTAGACCCTTTGTGCTCCTTATTCAACTGTAGCCTTAGGGAGAGTTGTGTCCCGGAGGCATGGGAATGTGTGGACGTGGTGCCTATTCCCAAGAATAATCCACCAAAATCTATAGAAAATGACATCAGACCGATTTCTTTAACATCCTCCACTGTAAAGGTACTAGAGAGTTTAATTGGGGAAATGTTGTAGGGGCAAGTGAAAGATGAAATTAACCTAAACCAATATGTTGACGCCCTGATTGAACTCTTACATGAATGCCATATTGCGTCGGATGTCCGACAAGAAGTTAGAGTACTCCTTCTCGACTTCAGGAAGGCATATGATCTAGTGGACCACAATGTACTTGTTAGGAAACTGAGAAACATCCGCATCGAGTGTAATTTATTTAAATGGGTGGAATCCTTTTTACATAACAGAATGCAAAGGGTCAAGCTCGGTTCTATTTTCTCAAGTTGGGTGCCTTTAAATGGAGGAATCCCTCAGGGGTCGTGGCTGTGTCCTATACTAGTCATGGTCCTTGTTAATGATCTCATGAATGTCTTGCATCAATGTATGACACAACTGTCTTTGAGCACATTAACAGGGACCGGACTAGTGAGCTCCTCTCCTGAATATGGCAACCAGATGGACTGATGAAAACCATATGGTTATTAATACTAAAAAGACACAAGAATTGTTGGTGAGTTGTAAAAAGAATAAGTCAGAATTTGATCCTCTGTTTATTAAGGACGAAAGCATTGAAAAAGTAAAGTCAGCCAAATTACTTGGAATTTATATTTCCGATTTATCTTGAAAACCAAGTTGACGGAATGATAAGCAAAGGAAACACCCGACTATATTTTCTTAAGCGTCTGTGTAAATCTGGTCTTTTCATTATTATTTAAGTGTTATACGTCCGGCTCTTGAATATGCCGTCCCTCTTTGGGGGTATGTGTATCACAAATGAGCAATCTAAACAACTCGAACGCATACAAAGACGTGCTTTGGGGATTATTTTCCCGGGGGCCGATTATGACTGGGCTGGAGCTGTTGCTGGGATCCCTTTGATGTCAGAGCGGCGTACACATTTATGCAAACATTACTTTACTAAACTGAAATCACCCACCCACAGACTTCACCACCTCTTACCCAAAATCCATAATACTCCATATAACCCCAGACGTGACAATAAGTTATCCTTACCCAAAGTTAACACCCAACGAACAATGAATTTTATTACTTTAACCGGTGTGTTCAAGGAATGGTGAATATCTGTAATTCCTGTACGCCTCTCTGACATCAAATTGCATCATTTTTATATTTGTTCTATGGTTATATTGTTATAATTTTAATGCTGATAATTTTAATTGAAAATAACAATAATAATAATAATAATAATAATAATAATAATAAATAAATAAATAATAATTTTTAATAGTGGCAATAATTTTAATAATAATTTTAATTATTATTAACTATAATATATTTTTTTCGTGTTTTTATTGTTGATAAGATGAGTTTTTGTTTTGTTTCTTCTTTCTTGAGGTTTTAAAAAAATAAATAAATAAATAATTATAATAATAAGAAGAATAATTTTCATATGATATTTATCTTTATATATGTATTTCTATCTAGTTTTATATTTCTATTTTTGTCAAACTTCAATTTATAATTTATCATTTGTAATTTGCATATTGCGATTAAAGAGTATTTGTATATTTGTATTTGTAAACCCCTCTAATTCAAGACCACTTTTTCAAAAAACAAAATAACAATCATTAATTTTTTAACACAAAGCTAGCTCTCTAATTGGAAACCAAAGCCCGATACCACCCCGAATTTTCACGTCCCAAAGGTGGTCTCAAATTGGAGAGCAAACTGTATAAAAAAAAAATTTGCATATTACTCAGATTCAGGTTGAACAACATTTATTTCCATTTCAAAAAATAAAAATACAAGAAACATGGCGGCATCACTTAAAAAGCAACATGCTTGTAGTAAGAATGACATAAACAGTATACAAACATTCGACAAAATGTAAATAAGAAAAAATGAATCATTGCTTTAACTTAAAATAAAGAATCGTAAGATGCAAATTACAAAGATTATTATTATATTAAAATAGTGAAACGTACTGGTTTTTTTTTTTTGGTTTTTTTTTAATTAATTCATAGTGGAATGTTACACGACGTTCAGTAAGTAAACGTTTAAATTATTTGCATATTACTCAGATTCAGATTCAACAACATTTATTTCCATTTCAAAAAATAAAAACACAGGGAACATGGCGGCATCACCTAAAAGGCAACATGCTTGTAGTAAGGATGACATAAACAATATACAAACATTCGACAAAATGTAAATAAGAAAAATTGATTCATTGCTTTAACTTAAAATAAGGAATCGCAAAGATGCAAATTACAAAGATTATTATTATATTAAAATAGTGAAACGTACTGGTTTTGTTTTAAATTATTTTATGAATTTATACTGGAATGTTTACCGACACGACGTTCAGTAAGGAAACGTTTAAATTATAATTCCTGGATCAACAAAAAAATAAAACGTTGAATATAGTCCTATTACAGGTATTAGATCCAGATGCTTTTTAAAGGTAGCAATAATGTAGTTACAATTGTCATTTTAAGGAACTCAAAAACCGGCAAGTAGTGCGTCGTATAAAAGAATACAATTGGAATAACAGGAAGGAAATTGGTTACAAATCGAAATACACACTATAAAAATCAAATTACATGAACACCTTAATTACAGTGCACATGGGTAACGGATGTAAAGATATTGTTGCAAAATGGCATTTTGCAGCAATAAAAGAAATTGAATTGAAAATATACGATCTCCCCCAAGCTACTTTAATTCTTAGTTGTTCATTTACATGTGACAAAAATGCCCCTCAGGTTACTCTAATTATTGTGTGGTATTTTTTACGAGTGATACACACTGCTTCCCAATGTATTTTAATAGCAATAGTATAAGTATAATAATTATTGTTGTTTTGTTTACATGTGGTAGGTTGTGGTAAGCCTACATAAATGGCTTACTTTTAAGAAACTGTCTGAATTTAAATCAATCGTAACTTATCGGTACTTGGTTATTATAGTCATTAATATATGTATACAATATTTATTTGTTGTTATATTTATAACGGTGCAAGCTTAACCACAGCAACCATTACAAAACAATATTGCATCGGATGTTACAAACATCTGGTTTGATGTATATTGTATAGGTATAGTATTACTACTGTATATTCATTTGTTATTGCATTATTATTATATTTTATAACAGTGCAGGCTTAAACATATATAAAGGGAGCAACATAATTTGATACTAGAATATTCTAGAATAAAATACATGTGAGATCAACACTGTTATGTTACAATTACGTTAATTAATTTTATATAACACTGGCAGTTTAACATATATATATAAATATAGTTTAAATTGCATGCACTACTTTTTGATACTGTGTTATCAGTAAATAACATAATTCTGTTAATATATTTATTTATTTTACATTATATTTATAACAGTGCGGACTTACTGTAAACGAATTATTAGATATTACATTTACAATATAAATAGAAAAATGAATACATGAAAAAACAGAAGCAAAGGAGAAAAATATTTATAACACAAACATATGCTACATACAAGTTGTAGGCCTATAGGCCTAAGATCCAACTGACTAAACCAAAAATGATTTTTCACTCCTGTAAAATACAGACGATTTCTGTAAGCATTACTAACCACAAGTATTGTGATAGTGACAACCCCAAGTGTAGTGATAAATATGATTTTTTTTTAGGTTAAGATATAATAATATTACATATACGACAAAGGTGATAATTTGTCCACCTGACAATACCACATCCTTCATTTGCATATAATACACGGACACTGTTGCACACGGGGCAAGTGGAATAAAGTTACTCTTAAAGACAGTGCGCAATACTTTTTTTTATCTTTTGTAGTGAAACCACCACTTTTATTTATCACAAAAAAAAAACATTCCATCAAAACAACACAAGATTCAAATCAAATTCAATAAAATGACTGAACATCATCAATAAGTGTATTTTTTTTTCAACGTTAATATTTTTATTTATTTTTATTTTTTTTTATTTTAAATTTATTTATTTTCTGTTATAATGTTTATTTGTATTGTTAATTTATTGGTTTTTTACATCAGTGATACAGAAAATCAAGGCACCAAAATTCTAACAGCCAAATACAGTATATGAATGTTATCTGTGCGTATCTAACAAGTCGTACAAACACTTTAGATCCCTGGATGCAACAGATCGAAATACTTTAATACTTAGGCCCTTCAGCTGAAACATAGGTGCTACCCAAGGAACTCGATGGCTCTGCACACAATCGTTAGCTAATGCGAGATGCGAGTACGCTACAGAGCTTTGGATTAGGTAATCTAATATAGTAATACAGAATTTCAGTTTCTCCACACAATATGAAACACTAACAATTGACAAATTCGTAAACTACTGTATATCAGATGTCAGTTTCCACTACCTAGCCTAGCTATCTTCTGCCATTGATATAATAGGCGACCAGACAGTACGAGCCAACCGACAGTGCAGCGCAAAAATGAAGTATTTGTAATGAGCTCACACAGCAAAGCAAACCGTCTACAATAGCCTTTTTTTAGGTGGTAGGTGGCGACCCACTTTCATACTCCCTCTTTTTGGCGACCCAAGATATTATAATTGTCATACCACAAAATGCTATTCTCATGTTATGTGTTGATTAGGCTGCACTCACACCGACTGCGGCTTCCGGACCGAAAGCCTACAAAAATGATCAGAAGTCGGATTAGTATGTAAGGATTAGGGACGCTGGCGTTCAGCGCATCGGAAACGCGGTCCGAATTTCAGTAGATCCAGTGTGAATGAAGCTAACTTAGACCTATTACTTGCCACAAGCTCAATAATGGTAATGCTCTTCCATTTCTAGAGCGCATACTGTGCTGTCTGAGCTCTATGCGTTATTTTACCCAGAGTCAAAGAAAAGGAAAAGAAACGACATAAAACAAGAACATAAAATGATTAGAATTGTGAAACAAGATAAAATTAAATTAAATTCAGTGTTTGAAAAGGGCCAAATGAAATCATAATGCCTCCGTTTTCTTACATATTGCCTTGTTTTTGTTTTTTGGGTGGTTTTTTTTTTAAATTTATTTTCTTTATGGAAAATCAATGATAATTCGATAGCCAAAGCATTCCCCAAATTCCCCAAAGCCAGAGGATCAGTGTTTTATGGGTCTAAATAATGCTATAAAAGCAGATATGTTTGAAAACGTCTGAGTCTGGGTGGGTCTGCAGTGCATTCGTTGGGCTAGAGGACTTGTTTGGGAAATTTGAAGAGCGGGTTTGCCAGAAAAGAGGGGATTTGCTAGAAAATTCCCCCCCCCCCTCCACTACAGATACGGGCCTGCTCCTAATAATAAAAATATGCTATTTTATTTCGATAGTCAACCTCGGGTATGTCGAATACAAAGTGGCTGTGATAAATAAATGAAAACCTGTAAAAGCCTAGACCAGTTAATTTGGAGCTGGTAGGAACTGTGATAAAAGTACAATATTGTTGTTTCCATTAAATACAAACGCTGGACTGTCTTGTTGGAAAAAGCACGCAAGCAATGGACTGTCTTTGTTGTATCCCAGAGTATTTGATTCGTTCAGGATCGCTGCTGACGGAGTCGGTATTGGTTTATTGAAATCATGCTAAAGTTAACTATACAACACGGAAAATTGAACAGAAATGACTTCCAGATGGTTGAAGTAACATTTAACTTTTGTTGACTGCTCCATATAATATATTTGGAGCATTGTTTATTCTACGAAATAGATTGCATGAGATACCGTACTAATTGATTTCATGTATGAAATAGTTTGCATGATATTCATATTTCTATAACTTGTTATGAATGAAATGATTTGAATGAGATACTAATTCATGTCATGAATGAAATAGTTTGATGATATTCATATTTCTAACATATTATGAATGAAATTATTTTCATGAGATACTATTTTCATGAATAGTTTGTATGATATTCATATTTCTATAATTTGTTATGAATGAAATGATTTGTATGAGATGCTGATTAATTTCATGAATAAAATAGTTTGCATGATATTCATATTTCTAAGATAACTTGTGTTATTAGTGATAAATGAATGACATAATTTCTTGTATATATTCTCCATAATCTTAAAATTAACTATAGTAAATCATTAGTATGATAGATTGATATGTTAAATTTAACTGTTTTGCATGTTTTGTCTATTCTTCATAAACTTAAATTTAACTATAATAGATCATTTGTATGATATACTGATATGTTAAATTTAACTATTGATGAATGATATTGATTAATGATATACGAGTATATAGTTATTAATATTGAAATAGTGTATTTTATTTTATATTTGATAATAACAACAATAATAATAATAATAATAATAATAATAATAATACAGTTATAATAATGATACGTAGTTTGATTTCATTAGGTATTTGTTTTTTTAACATGTTGTGTACTTCTGATGTTTCAAATGTTAATGTATTTTAATGTTACTTTTATCTCCATTTTTCATTTCTTGTGCTTGGGTTTGATTTGATTGATGTTTTGATGTTTTAATATTTGCCTAATTATTTGCAAATATCATTTAATTCAGCCTTGGCTGCGATTTTGATTTGAATTTGAATAAAAGAAAAAGAAAAAAAAATGAATTAATTCAGATACAAAACAATAAGCGCCATTTATCGGCACTGTATTTCACTAATCATTACATTATAATTATCATCATTAGTATCCATTATCTTTATCATTATTACTATTTATTTTATAATATGCAATATTATTACAATTTTACATCAATTATATTATTAATATTTATAACAGTGGAGGTTTGAACATAACACATTTTAAAAGAGCAATATTTTTTGATACTTACATATTTTAGAATATAATACCGTACTCGCGCGAATAAGCGCCCGGGTGCTTAAAATATTTTTTGCACTTTCTGAAGGGCGCTTATTCAAACGGGGCGCTTATTTAAACGGGGCGCTTATGAAAACAAAGTGGAAATTGGGGGACGCTTATGGAAATAGATGAAAATCGAGGGGTTCTTATGGCAATTTATTAAATTCAAAAGACACCTTTTGAATGAAAAATGTTTATATAAAGGCATTACGAATGGGGGGTGCGGCAGAAATGATAATACTGTAGTCCAGAGAACATGGCTCATGACAAGAAAGCTGTGAATATGTACATAACAAGAGAATAACAGATGCAATTAGTGGTGGTTGGTAGTGGTTGCTTGTTGGCCATAGGCCGATTGAGATTAGGAGGATGGCAGGATCATTTCAGATGAGAATGCGCTGAAGGTGCAAATTGTCGGAAAAAGAAAAAGAGGAGTAGGACTAGGCCTAGACAAATATGTAAGAAGAGGAAAGTTGGAAACATACTGTCTGTCCAGGGATCGGAGCTCTTATCTGTCCAAGAGAAATATCTTCATTTTGATATTGACCTAAGAAGAATGTGATTGCACTCTGCAGCTCAAATCATGCCAACAACCAGTCCCCGGATTGATTGGATTATTGACTTGCTAAAAAGAAAATATTATGATATTATATGAGGGGCACTTATTCAAATTAAAAGGGGGCACTTATTCAAACGGGGCGCTTCAAGAAATGTTCACCTTAGGAGGGGCGTGTTACAACCGCTAATGTAGAAAACAACAGCTAATGTAGTAACAACCGTTAATGTAGCATACCGTACTCCACAGCTTATGCAGTAAAACTCCCCGCTAATGTACAAACCCTAACAGCTTATGTAGTAAAACAAAATCAACCCCAGCTAATGTAGAACGCTCAACAGCTAATGTAGTAACGAAAATTGCCTCACAGCTAATCTAGCTAACTATCGCCATCTAATGTAGAATAGGCCTATAGTATAAATCTTATATGAAAAGAACTTACTATCAAGGTTACCAACTTTAAACTATTACGTCCTTAAATTAAAGGGAGGGGGATGTCACATTTTTATTTAAAAAACCCCAAAAAGAAAGGGGTCCAGGTCCTCCCCGGGAAAATTGTGTTACTTAGATGGCGGAAAATGAGCTTTTATCCAACTTCCAAGGTCTTAAGTTCTTCAAAATTCACTCTTGAAAGTGGTCAAGTAAACTTTCTAATTCTTATTACAGTAAAAAGGCCTATATGTGTGTATACGTACATAAAAAATTGAGTAGTTGCAAACGAAATTTTTTTCCATGAATCGATGAACTCCCCCCAAATGGGGGGGGGGGGGGGGGGTGGTCGGGAAATGTTGATTCCTAGATGGCGAGAAATTAGTTTTCCTGACCTCTGAGGTTTTTTCCCTTTTGTAAACGGTCACGTAAATTTTTCACATTCTTATTACAGTAAATAAAAATTGAGTAGTTGCACACGCATTCTTTTTCCCATGAATCGATAAACCCCCAAAAGGAAGGAGGGTTGAGAGGGTCCTCCCTGGAAAAAATTTGATCCCTAGATGGCGGGAAATAAGCTTTCCCGAAAAAAATTCAGCTCACGGGTCTTGAAAATGTAGGCCTAGATTTTTTTTCCTAAGGTAAGTGAACGTGACAGGGGTGGTGTTAAGAGATGGAGAATAATTTTGTCTATCGCGATTCAGGGGAATGTTACAACATTAAGTAGTGTAATGCAAGTCAGGGGCGGGTTTAGGGGGCACCTCCCCCTTTTTGGGAGGTAAAAAAACAGAAAAAAAGAAAGAAAAAAAAGACAGCCCAGAACGCTTTAAATGTAATAGAACACACAATTTCCCCCTAGGACGGTGTTGTCTCGATCGGCCCAACTTTCGGTGC
>NW_022688158.1:0-1463 GCF_011630105.1 Anneissia japonica | reverse complement strand
TAGAACCGGTAGTGGAACTTGCATCGATGGAAATTGCTGCGGAACTGGAACCAGTTGTGGAACCGACTGTAGAACCGGTTGTGGAACCTGCATTGATGGAATCGACTGAGCAACCTGCATCGATGGAAGCTGATGCGGAACCGGCTGCGGGACCTGCAGCGATGGAAACTGCTGCGGAACCAAATGCAATAATCGACGTGAAGGGGAGTCTAAACAAACTTATAGACCTNNNGAAAACCTGCCTTATTCCCAGGCCTTCGGGAAGATGATAGAATTCCTGACGAGAAGGAAAGCGAGGCCCTACGAGATGCCGACACTTCTCTTTTGCCGAGACGAGGTGAGCGGATCGCCGTACGTCGTGGTTTCCACGATTCTGGAAGCGTTGAAACTCAACAACGCTTTCGTCGAAAACAGCCTGATGCGGACGTTCGGCCAAAGGAACAGGATGAAACGAATGGAGGAGACGGGGAGGCAGGACGCAGAAATCGGCGTGAAATCGCAAAACAGACATTTCGTGGCGGACTTCGTGGGCGCCGAACCCAGAGATCTTCCGACGCCCATAGTGACATGCAATAACCAAGAGAACGGGCAGATCAGGTTGCGCTGGCTCATGTCGACGGCGTGCGTCTACCGCGCCGACGGCGAACCGGCACCATGCGGCGTCCGCCTTCGAAAAGAGGACGGCTCCGTCGTCATCGTCGCGCTGATGCCTTTCTCGGTGGTGAAGCTCTGCGACAAGTTTGACGTCGAGGAGGAGGAAGCCGACGCGACGACGGAGGAAATGAGACGAGCGCTTTCGGACATGTCCTTCTGCTCAGAGAACGGACGGTGCGCATTCATACCGAAGAACGACAGGAAGAGAGCTTTCACCTGCGAGTCCGACGTCCTGACCAAATTCCCGGACGTCGGCCGCCTCCGAGGAGCCCTCGCCGAACCGACGCACGACGAACGACCGAGGACCGAGGTCGTCGCGAGCATCAAACCGACAGACGAGAGCCTCGCCAAGAAATTCGGCCAGTGCCTATTCGGCCGATTCTTGGCGAGGGCCGTCGCATCGTCCCTTGGAGACGGCAAATGGAGATGCATCCTGAAGGTGATGGACGTTTCGGCTGCCGTCGCGTCGACGCGAACCAAGATCGGCGAAGCGTCGAGGAGGGAAAAGAATTTGGTAAGGGAAATCGAAAAGGAGACCAGCTGCACCCTGACCAGGAGCGTTTCGAGAGAACTGCAGACGATTAACGCTTCCGACCGCATCGTCCAGGACATCCTGAAGCAGTTAGCGGACGCACGGGAGGAACTGAAAAGGGCCAAGGACGACCTCGCTCGACTCCAGAGCGAGTTTAACGACGAACTCAAACGCATGGCCGAGGAACGCAACGCGTTCAGGGAGACGATCGCCGAATTGGAGGAAGAGCGAATGAACTTCAAGAAAGAGAGAATGGCGTGGACGAAGGAGCAGGGCG
>NW_022688157.1:0-622 GCF_011630105.1 Anneissia japonica | reverse complement strand
CCTATATCTTAATTATATTTCATTAATTTATATTTTTTCAAATGTAAATTCTTTAAAGTTAAAACTTTTTAAATTAATTTTTAAAATTGATGATATATTTTGCTACATATTTATTTTTGTATTTCACTAACTTTTAGATAATTGGTTTTTGTGTTTAATTTTGTTTTATTATAATAAAGGCCTATTATAATTTACGTTATTTATAATATTTTATTTACACAAGGCTAAACCTTTTTTTATACAAGTTTTTAGCAACCCACCGCTCGCTAAAATGATGATTTTGAATAAAAACGAAATTTCATTTTTGGCTAATTAGCACAATTGCCATCAAAAGTAGAAATTTCAGAGGAATTAAAAAAAATAAAAGTTTTTCTATATTTTTATTACTGTATGCCCACCGCTACCTTAAAATAAGAATTACATATTTCTATTCCTAATTATATAAATTTAAAGCACTTTAACCATCCCATTTACAGTGTTCCACCAAACAGATTTTATTTTATTTTCTTCTCTGTCTAGATGTTTTTAGCAATTTATATTTGCTAAATAAGAAAAACAAAATTTTTTTTTTTCACCCTTGATTTTTTAAGATATTTAAAGAGAACATTAACTTTCATTGTTG
>NW_022688156.1:0-1468 GCF_011630105.1 Anneissia japonica | reverse complement strand
AGGCTCAAAATTTTCTTAATTTGTTCTTATTTACAGTTTTCAAACATAGACAATTATTATTGTACTGCGAAAATGGGCCCAGAAACAAATGTCCTGGGAAAATTGCCACAGAAAAAAGGCCTGGTAAAAATGGCCCCAAATGACAGTACACCTGATTATAGGGGGTATTACATAGTCACACCTACATTACTGCACATAAGGTACAGATATAATTGTTTGGTTTTTCAAAAACCTCATTTGACATTTTACGTCAGCCTCAATTTGTTCTTATTTTGTTCTTAATTTTTAAGCAAATTCAGCCTCAGTGTTCTTATAAAATGTGTTCTTATAAAAAAAAAAAGTGTAACTGCACACATAAGATCGATACTCGAAGACCTAAACAATTTTACAGTATACCAGTAACTCCGTTTAAACATTAGGCGGCCTACTTTACCAGTCGATGAGGTTTTTCCTATTTATACTTTGAGAATTAGCGACGTTGTTTCTTCGGAGCGGGCTGGGCCTATAACATAATTATATTTTAAAAATCCACCGGGCCTGGCTTAAAAAGGCAAATGTTCAGAAGAAATCGTCGTCATATGCAAACACAATACTGAGACGATTTCATTGCACAAAAAAAAAAGGTATGAAAACCGAAAGGTCCACTGATTAATCTCAGATAAGATAGTATAATGCATACTACAAATATCGAAATGATAGACTGGTTAAAACCAAATTGGCATAGGCCTACACCCTTTTTTTTTTTTTTTTTTTATAATAACCAGTAAAATGTTGCCCAGGCTTACAGTATAGTGTTCTTACTTTTTGCCAATTTCGGGCTCAAAATGTTCTCATTTTGTTCTAATTTTTACACACTTTCCAAACATTAAAAATTATCATTGTACAGCAGTATATTACTGTACTGTACTGATGTGTTAGGGGGGTATTACACCTAATAAAAAAAGGTACAGTTAAAATGTCTTGGTTTTAGTATTTAAAAAGAAATAAAAACCTCGTTTGACATTTTACGTCAGCCTTTTGTTCTTAATTTTGTTCTGAATTTTCAAGCGAATTCAGACTCAGTGTTGTTATAAACTGTGTTCTTATCGGTATAGCCTTATAATAATAACATTATTTGAAGAAAGGCGTATACTTTTTATTCATCAAGTATAAACAGTTGTAAAATATACCTCTAAATCTGCCGCTGTGTATATTTTATATCATACATAAAATAGAAATGAAATGTTTATTCACATATACCAGTCTGGAAAAGCGCAACAGAAGTGGCGAAGAAATTGATTAAACGGCGCAGTTTTCTAAATTACCTTTTGAGGATAAACGACGTTGTTTCCGGTTGGCAACTACATTACTGAAAGCACACAATGGATGCATGGGCCACCCATAAATTAAAGTTTGTCATTAATCTGTAATTTATTTATAACAGTTAATCGACATCAACATTTCAATTTCATCTTCCGAATCTGCTGCT
>NW_022688155.1:1009-1747 GCF_011630105.1 Anneissia japonica | reverse complement strand
TTCGAGGCTTTCACCAGAGAGTGTCTGTTGGACAGAACAAAGGCAGTGGACGCACCCATTCCTCGTAACAAGCTGAAGGTGTTCAGCACTTCCACTCCAAGAAGCCAGAGCATAGGTCAGCAACAGCTCGCCTCCATCAAGAATGACCGTGAACTCTTCGCACGCCTGTACATTGGCTGCCAGACGAGGGATGGAAACCTTGAGGAGTTCTTTTGTCACGAGAATCAGGCATGTCCTCCTGCATTGTCTGATGGTGGAAGCCTCTGCACTGGTACCAAGAGTGATCTCCTCACATGCTTGGAAGAAGTCTCCGACGCAAAGACAGAGACTCCTGTCACGACCTGTATTGTGCTTGATGGAGCAGCCATCGTCCAGATGCTGAAGCCGGCTGCATCAAAGACCTTTGAAGAGTATGCACAACAGATCTTCATCCCATATATGTCCACGAAGCTGCCCATACCAGGAAACTGGCAGAACTTCCTACGAGTGGACAGCAACAAGACCGAGCTGTTCAGGTTCCTCTCAGCAGCTCTCATGGAATGGTTTGACCAGGAGGACAAGCAACTCGTCATTACTGATGGAGAGGCAGTGCTCAGCAAGCCACTACTGCCAGATCTGACCTCACTCGCCCCATGTAACCATGAAGAAGCTGACAGTCGGATGTTGCTGCATGCATCTCACGCAGTCCAGCATGGACACCATGCAATACTCATCCGGACTGTAGACACCGATGTTGTG
>NW_022688155.1:0-942 GCF_011630105.1 Anneissia japonica | reverse complement strand
CGTGGGCAGTCTGGACGGTACTGCCAGAACTCACTGAGGCGCTGCTGCTGCTGTCCTCTGCACCTCGTGACATACCAGACGATGCAATGCGCATCATCGAGAGGTTCGTGATCCTGTTGTATGATCGAACCAGCAAATGCACAGACATTGACAAGGCCAGGAGGAAACTCTTCGCAAGGAAGAACAATGTGCAGCTCATCCCTCCAACGAAGGCAGCTCTGGAGGAACATGTCAAGAGGGCAGTGTATCAAGGTGGACATGTGTGGGGTCAGATACTGCTGCCAGCACCAGAGCTCCCTCCACCAACCAACTGGGGTTGGTCAAGGACTGGAGAAGGACAGTACACACCTTACTGGACCAGGCTAACTGAGGCAGCTCACAGCTGCATTGAGCTGGTTTCTTGCAAGTGCAAGAAAGGGTGTGTGAGGCGCTGCAAGTGCAAAAAGGCTGCCCTTCAGTGCACAGCCCTCTGTGTGTGTGAAGGGGACTGCACATGACGATGAGTCAACAACATACATGTACTTGTGGCAATGCTGAACTTGTTAACATGACACTGTTTATGTACACGTATCTTCAGTACCGGTATATACCTAGCCTCAGATACCAGTACACCTAGCCTCAAATACTAGACCATGTAGCATGTCAGTATTATACCTCAAATAAAATTATATAACAGACTGTGATAGATAATATTAAGTTGAAAATGGTACCATTGGATTCCTTGCCCCCAAAAACATACATTTAGATACCAGAATCAAGTCAATAGCTGCATTACGTCCAGAGATAATAGCAAATGTAGATTTCAAGTGGCGGCCATTTTGAAATCCAATATGGCGGACATAAAGAGAGAATTTCAAGTGGCCCAATATCTGAAAATGTTCGCAACATATTAATGTACATTTGTGCCAAATTTGGTGCTTGTATCACAAAATGCACAACAGG
>NW_022688154.1:0-1047 GCF_011630105.1 Anneissia japonica | reverse complement strand
ATTATTTTATTAACAATTATTTTTATTAGTATTAAAGTTTGTTATTTTTACTATATTACTGTACATTGTATAACTTGGTGCTATTTTTCTTTTTTTACAGAAACAACGCAGATGTTACGAAGTTGACCGAGTTTGAGATACGTTTTTTTGGTTCTTGCTATATATATTGATATAATTTTTATTAATGCTTAAATCAAATAAAAATCTATGGAATAAGTATAGTCAATAGATTAGTTTCGCATACGTTTTTTTTCTTGTCTGTTACGTTTCCATTTACCATAAATGTTCTGATCATGTTATAATAATATTGTAAAGGAAATATATATTTTCCATATAAAATTATCAATACATTGACAATTGCATGCGGTACATTTTAAAAGCCTTTTCATGCTTCTGTTATATTCATAAGCCCGAGAAAATCACTCAACTTGCTAGGCCTATTTCTTTAGTGGCATAACTGGAGTATAATTGTGGAAAGAAATGTTTCCACATATTTATTGCCATGGTACTCTTAAGGCGAAGATGAAACAAGATTTGTGATTTCTTTTTTGTTTTATTTCCATTTTTGTTACATTATTGCGGAGACAGAATTAGGTCAGATGCTAATAGACGACTAGCTATTTCTAGGTACAAACACGTGCGCTGAAGCGCAGTTCACCACTTCACGTGTGTTCACCTACTTCATGAAACCAGTAACTTCGAATAGTCTGCGCTGGCTGCTGATCATGTTTATAAAATAAAAAAATAAATGGATAATAAAATATATATCTGTTATATGATTTCATGTGTAATGTAAATAAATACGTATACATTTTATATAGAAAGCTCTGGTTCTATTTCTGGCTGTTTATTTACGTTTACTTTTTAGCTGATGCTTATCATTTTTGTACCTCTACTGAGATTCAGCCTTTGTTTCCCACAGCATTGTTGTTTTTCAGTATTTTGCCTTTTAATCTATATATATATATATATATATATATAGATTATGTATATAATATATATACATTATATATATATAATATGTATATATGTATATGTCTATAATAT
>NW_022688153.1:0-2067 GCF_011630105.1 Anneissia japonica | reverse complement strand
GTGCCTATTCTTAAATTTCACTCCAAACATGATGGAGCCGAGGTGGATTAGGATCTTTTTTTCAGGGGCCTTGGATTGCTCGCCGGGGAATTTCTGGCACCACTCTAGAAACAGGATGAACAATCATGGAGCTATAACAGCTCCATGGTATACCATATAATTGATATTGCAAACAAGTAAACCCCCATTCCTGAGAAATACATGCTAGCATTCTATTCCAAGAATATTTAAAACAAAGAATGCTTAGACAACTCTAGTAATAATAAACGTGTCATCCAGTTTCCATTCAGAAATATTTGCCACCAATAAGTTGATAGTTTTTGGACTTCAGATCAAAATTGAAAAGTGATCAAAAAACAAACTGGTGGTAGGTAGCTTTACTTTGTGATTGAGTTCAGGTATTACACAAAGCATCAATACCTTTGTTAATTGAATGAACAAGTCTGAATATAAAAGTTCACTCTGTTGTTTTTGTGGATGACGTTGGTTCTGGAAACTTGCAAGGTGTAATCATCATACCAGATGTAAGGTCAATGGCAGTTCCTTCTTTTTCCTGGAAATAAAAAATAATAATTATAGGTGAAGGTAGTTGGAAATGACCCTCACAAGAGAGCAGCTTAGCTCAGTCAGACAAACTGGTGGTAGCCCATCGCTGCTCTCCTTGAGTTTCAGCTGGAGGGCTGACCAGCAAGTTAAGATAACCTACCAACTTTTTTTTTGACAATTTTGAATTCTATTATATATTTAATTGTACTACAGCACAATATTAGGTACACTTTAAATTCATTAAAATTTTTGCACCAAAAGATTAATATAATATTTTGCCAAATGAAAAATTAGGACACTTCATTTCACTATTACTTGCTTATTGACCTTTCATTTATTCCTTGCTTGTGTGTAAAATCATTCAAAAAAAAATGTTGTGGTGCCACTACTTTCCCAATCAGGGAGAAACGATGTCCCAGAACCTCTGACAGGGGTCCAGGGGGCTAAGCTCCCGGAAGATCTAACAATTTAGTAATTTTAAATGCTTAAGGCCCGTAATCGATCTTACAGCCTCATATTCGTTAAAAGTTACACATTATTTTTCCCTAATGAATATAAGAGAGAGCTCCCTCTGACGGGAATCTTTCTCTGCAACTTGCACGACGACTTAATTTCAATTCTGGCAAAATTAGACATTTTTTGAGAACTGACGGTTTTAAGTACAGTATTTAGCATGATAAAGTGCCACATTCAAAGCAGTCCTCAAATAATTGCATAAGCCTAATAATAAGCAGGCTTATTCAGATTTGAAACACAAAAATTAACATATTTTCATGCCAAAAATATTTTCAGGGTCACTGAACGTTTAACGTTTTTGGTGACTGGTAATAGAATTTGTCATGTCTTCCTTTCTTTGTGCAAGCGTAACTGTGGGCGAAGTATCGTTTCCTGAATTGGGCTTTTTTCCCCCATCAGAGTAAAACTAGATATTTTTTTGCTATCATATTGACCTTCCTTCTTGTGCCTAACCAAATATTGTTACCTGCTCAACCAAAATACCAGGGTTTTAAAGCCTAAGCATTTTGCCTGTAAAATCTTGGGTCAAATCATAAAAAAACAAGTCTCTGATAAGGTTTTTTTTTTAATTTGCTATGTAATATTTAGCTGGTAACAGATTTAATTGTTGATCTTTGTGGGGGTCACTCCTACCTCACACATTGGCCCAGTGTTGTGTTTTGGCCTTCACTTTATTGAAAAAATATTCATCGAATGGTTAGTTATTTTACTTTCTTTAAATATAGTTTTTTATAATTTAATTTTTTCTCGCAGGCCAGAATAATTTGCTTCGCGGGGTAAATTTGGCCCGCGGGCCGCCTATTAAGAACCAGGGCTGTATATCTTTACCATTTACTATTTTTATAAGAAAGAAAAGAAAACAAAAACTCACTGCTTTGTAATCTAGAAACATTTCTTTAAAAGATATGAAGTCACTGAATGTTAACAGCATTTCAAAAATCTCGCCATCAAGTTGTTTCTTTTTTGACCTCTTTCTGTAAAGCAATACAACCATGCAAAATGTAT
>NW_022688152.1:0-652 GCF_011630105.1 Anneissia japonica | reverse complement strand
GAGGGGTGTAAATGTAGGTAAAGATTGCTCGAAAACGGCAGATTGTTCCTGGAAATCCCTTCGTGGGGTTATGTTGTGATACCCCCTCATTCACCGCATCGAAGTTAGAGTGGGACCGGAGGTCCCGTTTAATAGCCCCCACCAGTTTAATGTTCATCAGTTTCGTAGTGGTATACGGGAGGGGTGTAAATGCAGGTAACCTGGTATACGGGAGGGGTGTAAATGCAGGTAACGATTGCTCGAAAACGGCAGATTGTTCCTGGAAATCCCTTGGTGGGGTTATGTTGTGATACCCCCTCATTCACCGCATCAAAGTTAGAGTGGGACCGGGGTCCCGTTTAATAGCCCCCACCACTTTAATTTTCTCATTTTCGTACTGGTATGCGGGAAGGGTGTAAATGTAGATAACAATTGCTCGAAAACAGCAGATTGTTCCTGGAAATCCCTTGGTGGGGTTATGTTGTGATACTCCCTCATTCACCGCATCAAAGTTAGAGTGGGACCGGAGGTCCGTTTTATATCCCCCACCACTTTAATTTTCCTCATTTTCGTACTGGTATGCGGGAGGGGTGTAAATGTAGGTAACGTTTCCTCGAAAACGGCAGATTGTTCCTGGAAATCCCTTGGTGGGGTTATGTTGTGATACCCCCTC
>NW_022688151.1:0-523 GCF_011630105.1 Anneissia japonica | reverse complement strand
GTGGGACCAAATTTATCGTCGCGATCGTCGTGACCGGAGAAGAGTAGTGATCTGGCCATTAAAATATACTGCATTTCTAAAATGCTGACAAGTGCAAACAAATTATAATAATATACACGATTTTACAAGAAACCTCTATTCTAAAATAAGGAACTTTTGTTGATGAACTTTGTTTGATACGATTTATAACACCATTATATTTATTTTTTTTTCAATTCAACAAAACATTTATTTTCTTTCAAAGGCACAAGAAAATACAAAATTGTAAATACATAATACAAAAATTTCAATTCGAGATATGTTTGCTCTCGAGATTAAGCCCACTGGTTTCAATTCGAGGTTTTACGTTATGTCTCTTGAATTTGTTTTGCTTGTTGACATGATTAAATATCAGTATTGGTAATAAATAATAATATTTATTTGAATATTTATTTATGAGAAGAGTTTTTGCATGGGCGTTTATTAGAAGGATGGGTTAACTTTGTTTTGTTTTGTTTTTGTTTTTTGGATGTAAACTTAATAA
>NW_022688150.1:0-1154 GCF_011630105.1 Anneissia japonica | reverse complement strand
TAGCTTAGGCCCTAGGTGTCAAAAGAGTCGTTACCGGGAGAAGAGGGGTGTCAGGCCTGCTCAGGTAATTTGCCAAATGCAACGATGATGTACAAATAAATAACTATTTTAAACAGAGGTATTTTAATGTATATAGCAAGGCTTGATCCACGATATCAAGGGCGGATGCCCTAGCTAGCGGCACCAGATAATGTGTTTTCTCCTACCCGAAATCCACCCTGACAAGGCTAGGCTAGCCTAGGCCTAAGGCTCTTTTTTCACTATCCCTTGATTTACCTAAATTTATGTTGTGACTATTCATTCCTCATTTATTGCATGTGTATAAATAGGGCTTTATATAAAACATTTAATTACTCACTTGTTTTAATAATTAATTCATTATAAACGAATAATGCTCGATCGCGGATGCGATGAAAATTGCAACCCCCAACAAAAAAGTTACCAGCAGTTTGCTAAACAATCCGGTGATCTGATTGGTCAGTATTAGGGTAGTCGCCACTACGCCAAATTCAGAAATTGGGGTTGTCGCGGAAGCTGTCACAACGCCGATTTAGCCAGTAAGGTTTGTGAGCATGCGCAGATGTCTGTTACGCTCTATTAGTTCGTAGTAGACTGGCCACGTAGTCAAAACGAAAAATGCCTATTTACATTCACACAACGCACTAACTCAAACATACAACGTACTAGCACCAACACACAACGTACTACGAATCGGGACCGTCCATTTTTAAGAGAGGGGTTAACTCTTTAAGTAGAAAAATGAGAGGTTGTGATGATTGAAACCTTGGTATACGGCACAAAATGGACGAAAATCAAAACGATATACGCTTACGTATATTTGAAGTAATACGTTTATTGGAAGCTGAACACGAAAATGGTATTCAGCCGGCCTTACATGTTCTGGATAATATTTGCAGCGATTCGTCTAATTTAAATTTAGACAACGCGGTTTTATCGCTACTTGTCCAGTCTTGCCAACTTCTGAAGGCACACCAACACCGTGTCGATGATGAATGCACGACGACTAGGCCTAGGCCGACATCCTATAATACTCCTACGTCTATATCAGGCAGAGGCAGACCAAAACTAATTATTACTGAAGAGCAGCTGTTGTTTTTTGTTGGTAAGGAAAAGCTTTTGCTTTTTTGGTGTTC
>NW_022688149.1:0-591 GCF_011630105.1 Anneissia japonica | reverse complement strand
ATTTTGTCGAGAAACACTGCTTTGAAAAAGCATTTTTACCTTCCGAGAGTGCCATTTCCGAGCGTATCTAGAGGGGCCTATTCTTAAAATTTGCTCCAAAGGCCACTAAATTATATATAAATCATCAAAGAAAGGTAAATAAAAGATCAAAAAAAGAAAACGAACGTTTTTGATTTTAGTCCTGTATTACTTTATGACTTTTGATTTACTTTTATATGCTTCTGTGTTATCTGGCCTGATATGTGTGCTTCTTGTGTGATAAGTGGTGTAGTATAGAGTTCAGTATGTACTGTATGTCTTATAATTGTGAGTACGGTACAGTCATGTGACTGGGTATACAGTTGTGTATGGATATATATGTACTTATGTACTGTATGTGTATTTCATGTACGTTTGTATAGTGTTTGTATAATTGTTCATGTGATTGTTTGCATCACTTTATTTTGCCTTAAGTTTTTTTTTTAGTTTAAGATTGCTTTTAATTTTATATGGCTGAACAGTTTTGTTTTTTTTTGTTTTTTTTTACACTTTTCCTTAATGTCCCTTTTGAAAATTTGAATTGTCTTTTTCTTAGCATAAGTCTTTTTTGTG
>NW_022688148.1:0-849 GCF_011630105.1 Anneissia japonica | reverse complement strand
AGTTGAATGATTATTATACTTACAGGTAAAGCTCCTCTCCCTCCTGCCCTTCCCCTTGCTCACTATTTCTCCATTACTAATAAGCATGAAAACATTATTAAACCAACACTAACAGTTTTTGGACATCAGAGGTACTCCAAAGAACCTGAATAGTTTAGGCTAACATTAAGCAGTTATTAATCCACCTTTTGTGCTCGGTTGCTCCTGGGGTAGTGACTTCATTTGTATTAATTCAAAACAAACTGGATGGGTGATCGTGGTCTGATGCTGTCTGATAAGTCATTTATTTGAGAATATTAAATATTCCAAAAGTTTGTGTGTACTATATAATCAGTGACTTTCATGTAATATTTTGTTGCTGTACATTTAAAAAAGTTGATGTGATTTTAAGCTTAAATCCAAACCTTCCCTGACAAAGGCTCAAGGTTAGTCATTTGACAGTATGATGTTATTTTAGTTCTGTACAATCCTTCTATAATAATGAACCATGAAAATTTCAACAAACATAATTCCATTCTTATAGTTAAAAGTGGCATCACCTACAAAGCTTACATCTTGGGGTAGAGCTTGACACATGTAAATTGGAAGCACGGCTTACCCTAGATAAGTTGAAACGCTACACAGTTGAGATTAAGAAACTTCTTTCTGTAGATGAAATAACACTTAACGAATTGCAGTCATTAATTGGGAAGTTACAATTTTCGACCTGTGTTATTAAACCTGGTCGTGCCCTTTTGTGTAGGTTATACCGCCTCACTGCAGGAAAGACATCCCCATTCAGTCTTGTAAAACTCACACAGGGTACAAAAGACGACCTTAAGACCTGGCTTCATTTTTTGTTCCAATACA
>NW_022688147.1:0-650 GCF_011630105.1 Anneissia japonica | reverse complement strand
CATATACATATATATATACATATATATAATAAAAATAAAAATAATAATAATAATAATAATAATAATAATAATAATAATAATAATAATAATAATAATAATAAACAACTATCAGAATATAAACCCACTGGAAAAAGAAATAACGAAATTTTGCTCTGAAAGACCCAACAATTCAATTTCTGGACTCGGATCGGGGTAAATTGAAAAAAAAACAAACTATGGTATTATTTTAGTTACTTCTAGTTTTGCTGTAAATGTAAAAATTGACAATAGACTTAGTTAACTAGTTACTCTTTACTGTCTTAATCAAATTTGAATAAAATGATCATAATGCCAATTTCCAAGATGGCGTTCCTCTTGGCGGGGAAACGATGATTATTATTATTATTATTATTATTATTATTATTATTATTAATATTATTATTATTATTATTATTATTATTATTATTATTGTTCTCAAAGTATATACAATCTCATCAAAGCAATGTACACATATAGAATATATATAAATATTATTATTTTAATAGTAGTATATGCTTATTTATTATTGTTGAAATTATTATTAATATTATTATATTATATAATCCAATATTATATTCTTATTATTTCAAAATTATATTTTATTATTGAAATGAATTACAATGTTAGTACTG
>NW_022688146.1:0-2144 GCF_011630105.1 Anneissia japonica | reverse complement strand
ATATTCTTTCAACGGCACAAATACTGTATCAACATGCATTTCATGTTTTTCATATATGTATTCAGTCAAGTGCCTTTAGATTGGATTCACCACTGAAAATCATGATTTAGGGATAATACAAATAGCCTACCAAATGTCGTCAAGTTCTCGGGGACAAAACATTTTTTTTTGTCTCGTTTTCTGACCTGGGTAGGAATTATACAAAAGTAATTATGATGAGAATTGTGCAATCTGAAAGAATTATGCATTTTAACAATGGCTAATGACTGTAAATTTTGTAAAAGATTTTTTGATGTGAAAAAACAAAATAAAATTGTCACTCTGGCTCTGACCTTGCAGCTCCAGCTGCACCATGCAACATCTGAGTGCTTGTCTTCCAATTGGTAATTGTTTAAAGTAGTTTTTCAAACAAATGTTAGTTATATCTGCCTTCCATTCCCTTTTTAGGTCGTCGCAGGGCTGGAAATATTGCACGGCCCCATGACCGGCTGCCGGAGGCATCATAAATGTCCCGGAGGCCATTTAGGGGAAAAAATAAACTGGCTGTATAGTGTAAGGATAACATTTGTTGCTGGAGGCACAACATGTTTTTTTCAGGCCTAGGTCATTATCTCTGCGCCATTTATGTGTTCTTCCAAAAATAAATATTCCCAGACACTTATGTCAGAGTGTTTAAGGATATAAATTATTTTGGGCATGTACATGTATGTTTCCAAAATATCAAAAACTGTTTTGATCCAATAATCTGAATAGGCCATCAGCAATATAGGGATTTTATTGGGGACAATTTTCAAATTGCTTTTTGAAATGGAAGCTGTATAGCCAATGACCATTTATTTAGTTGACTATTTATTTTAGTTTTAATTATCCCAACAATTTTAAATTAAAATTGTTAATTTATTTCATTTATGATTAATAACTACAGGAATGATTTTCATTATTTTATAGAAAAATTTACACAGGTATTAGTAGGTAATGTGTTGCAGATATATTTAGAAAAGTTTTTTTGTACAAAATGATGCTTATTTTCTTAAGTTTGTATACTGTATACTGTACGGACAATAATTAATATGCTCTAAATTGTAAGGATAATAAGATTGTAATAACTGGGTGATGTTGTAAGGGAAGATTAAATTAAGTATTAAGTAGTCTGACAGGGGTCTGACAATTTCAGAGGCCAGTCAATTATGTCAATGTACAATTTAAATAAAAATTATTACTTTTCATTTCTTTGGTCAGCATTTAGAGAAGAGAGTCTCATTGCATGTTGTAGGGGTGTACTGCAGGGGTAAGGCTTTCACTGGTAGTGGTAATTGGGCACGTGGAAATTTCCTTCCTTGCTTTCTGTACCCTAACCAAAAACAGTTAGGGGCTGCAGTCCTCCAGCCTAGTTAGTACACCGATGCTGAGAAAACAAGTCTTTTCAATCTGTAATAACAGTATTGTAAGCTCATTAAACAAATTGTGAAAATAAAGGCAGCCTTGAAAAACAAAACCTCTTTATTACCTTCTTTTGCTATTTTACTGTTAACAATTTACATGAATAAAAATCTATTCTCTAAAAAGGTGAAATATTGTGTAATAGGCTATGCATTAAAAAAAAAATAAAGATGCAGTACCTGATCAATTTATTCAGTAATCAAAAGAAAGAAATATTTATACAACATAAAGTGCTTTACATCAAACTTGACCACCATACTCTCAGTAAAAAATGTCTGATCAAAGTAACCAATCAAATGCTTTGCTGACTATTGATACACTGTTTGATATACATCTTAAATTTTATTTCATAATTTCTTGAAAACATGTAAATTTCTGCCAAAATATTACAAATTAAAATGAAATGTCAATTAAATTATAACATAATACAATTAAAATTCCAGTGATTTAAAAGCCTTAACATAAATCTTTAATTGCAGAGCACAAGGTTTTTTTTTTATTTGATTGTCAGAGATTCTTTTTTTTTTTTTGATGTTTTGATTGTCAGAGATTCTTTTTTTTTTTTTGATGTTTTTATTGTCAGAGATTCCCTAACGCACATCTAGATGCCTAGAAATGGCAGTCAGACCAAAAGCTTTTTCAAAGCAGTGTCCCCCCCCAAAAAAATGATTGGCTTCTTCCCCACCGGGGGTTCTGTGCCCCAG
>NW_022688145.1:0-843 GCF_011630105.1 Anneissia japonica | reverse complement strand
TGTAGCAGCACCACAATATAAATAAAGTTCATGGCCATAATTAAGCACAGAAAACGAGTTGCTAAGTTGAGTGAATAATAATAATACTTTGCAATAATTGGTAGACAGATTGCAGTTCACTTTGTTGATGGTCTACTATTAACTTTGTCTTTGTAGATTCGGGCAATAAAGAAAATTACAAGGGAAAGAAGAATAGCAACGGGCCCGTAGCTGCAAAAAGTAAGTCTTAACTTTGGTCCACTCTCAAAATACTCTAAATACTCAGGAAAGAAAAATATTTCAATATCTTTGTTTTGCAGGCCATTGGGTTAGACAAAAATAACTTGTCACATTATCGCCCTGACAATCATTCCTTATTGACATCCCAGTATTTTTTTAACATTGCTTGTACGCAATAATTAATTACACAAATGGTTCACTATTAACTTTGTCTTTCTAGATTTGAGCAATGACATAAATGAAAAGGGGAATAAGAATGAGGATAGACCCACAGCTGCAAAAAGTAAGTCATAACTCAACTTTTGTCCATTCCACAAAAAAAAAAAAAAAAAATGATGCGTTCCTAGCAAAAAACATAATTCATTAATTTTTATGCAGGAAGACAAGATATACAGTAATATAGTATACACAATGTTTGTGCACAGTGTAGTGCAGCACTTGTTCTGCACGATAGTGGGGAAGACTATATTTAGTGCAGCAACTGTTTACTAATTTGATTGGAAGAATTTCCTTCTATTTATTTTTGTTTCTTTCACATCCAACAGAAGTTATGCAACTAGTGCATTATTATAATCATGTTTTACAATTCATATTTTTTTTATACAGGAAGGAAGGGAACAAAAC
>NW_022688144.1:0-894 GCF_011630105.1 Anneissia japonica | reverse complement strand
TGTCTCATATTATTTGTTATAGTTTTATTATTCATTATTTTCACTTGACTCGCATAAATAATTTTTTTCGAAGAACATGCAGTTGTACTTCGCAGCAATTCACTTGCAATTTGCAATTTCTAGTTCTTAGGTACTTGTAACTGGACACAAGAAGCAATCATTCTGCGAATAGTGCCTTAATGACTTGAAAATTTATACTGTACAATACAAGCCATGATTCTCACAAATCCTTGAATAATGTCGTCATATTGATTTTATTCAGGAAATATGTGAATCTGAGCATTTTAATGTGATGTGTGTATTTCAAAAGTGTTTTTCGAAATTATTAATAATTAATTAGAAGTAGGGGGAGATGTATAATTAAATGGAAATTTATAATTTTACAGAAACTCCTACAAATGAGTCAATAACATTATTTATTACACAATCTCTGCTGGTTTACTATGTCTGTAAAAAAGAGAATTCCATACATAATACAGACTTATTTTTTTCTGTTATTAATGTAAACAAACATTATCAAATACCATTACCAGACTATTCAATGAGTTGGAAAATATTTGAACACATTGTTGTTATTTCACCAGTTTGACACTTTTATCTCAATGAAATGTGCGAGTCAGTTTTTATTTTAAAGTTTAGTTGACAAACGATAAAACCTATTTAATTACCTATTTTTGTTATGATATTGGTAATTAATATAATATATTTATAATGTCGTGGGACTGGTTTGGGCCCTACCTAAGCTGGTCAAACGTTTCGTTTGGGTCTATACCCCAGCTGCACTGATGAGGTCTGGAAGGCCTAAACGGATCCGTCTGCAGATATTGGGATTCCTTCCAGTGGATATTTTGTCATTCTGATCAGATTTTCTCTACTGTTCCGTTTTAATTATAT
>NW_022688143.1:0-733 GCF_011630105.1 Anneissia japonica | reverse complement strand
TTTCTTTTTTGTTTGCATCATTTCTTTTTTGTTTGCAGCATTTCTTATTTGTTTGCAGCATTTCTGTTTTGTTTGCAGCATTTCTTTTTTGTTTGCAGCATTTCTTTTTGTTTGCAGTGTGTCCCTTGTGGGCCATCGTATGTCTGCTTGTCAGTACGTAAGTGAACACAAATGACGTTTTTACCGATACCACATAACGTGACTTTAAAACTCTCCGACAGGAAAGTAACAGCAATCACATCAAACCTATCTGAAATTTAAAAATAATCGAAGTTAACTGTTAAAAGAAAGGTGAACTTGTGTAAATGAAAGGATTTGAGCTTTAATTAAATACTACACATGACAATTTCGAAATAACTGGACCGTAATAACAATGGTCTGATCCACAACGAAATCGTATCATTGCGGATTTTAAATCCACTGTACGTAAATAACATAATATACCTATTATCTAAACAATACTATATATATAAGACCCCCGTGGGTCCCTTGGGGCTGCTGTCTGGGCTTATGTACAGGATAAAGTTGCTGTCATTGGTATTTTTGTTACCTCCAATGTATAATAGTTCCAATAAAAAAAATTCATCCGTGTCTCTCTTCACGTGATTAAATGTATTTGGGCGTGGCCTTTAATGTTACTGTTTAGGGTCACGTACATGAAAAAATTACTGTCATCGGTGTTTCAGCATTCTACAATGTACAAGTAGTAATTCCTAGTTGGTTTCATTCATGT
>NW_022688142.1:0-532 GCF_011630105.1 Anneissia japonica | reverse complement strand
TATCATATACATACATATATACACACACATAAATTAATTAAATAAAAACTAAAAACAGATTAGGTCATCGCCCTGCATTGTAAATCAGTATGGCGCACCACATACACAAACTAATGAGTTTCCACTATCAGGAAGATCAGACCCCCACTGAGCAGAGAAAGCTGACTTACATGAAAAGATGCCAGCCAGCCATCCCGGCCCAGCAAAGCCCACCCACGCATTTTAAAAATATATTCAGCAGCATACATTATTGCAGAATAATGATAAACAATAAGAAAAGCAACTTGGTAAAACAAGGGGAAGTTCCCTTTAGTTTCAATAATTTCCTGATTAGATTAAAAGCAGTAAACTATGAAAGCAGTGCATGAAAGTTTTTGGAAGCATCGAAGTATAGTGTTAAATCAAAAACTCACTTTGGCCTCCGACCAATTTTTATGCTTACCCCATATTTAGGAGATGTCTTTAGATTTTAATTTGTTCTTTGTCCAATCCAATCCAGTTGGACAGTTGGACCACAAAAAAAAAAAAAAAA
>NW_022688141.1:0-1143 GCF_011630105.1 Anneissia japonica | reverse complement strand
GCACATTCAGAATTAATAATCGTTTTTAGTATATCTTACTGAATATTTATTGTCTACATGAATGACAAACATGAATGATGAACATGAATGAAATATGAATTATATGCATCTTTAGAAATACAATTTCTACAATATTATTCTTGTTTTTATGTAGATAAATGTTCGATAAATTCTATCTTTCATAAAAAAAAAAAACACTCACAAAAAAAAAACGAAATTCAGCGCATCTATTTTCATTCTAATCAATGGCGTTTGTAAATGTGCACGGACGTCATCGTCGAATTCCCGGACTTCCGACTGTAAAGCTGGCCTGCCTAGGTCCGTCCCAGGCCAACCTATAATAATTAACAAAATGTATTTTTTTAAAATATAGGCCTATGGCGCATCCTGTACATTCACTTCAACTTTTACAACAAAAGCCTAGGCCTAGTAGGCCTACCTGTAGTACGTTCTAATTAGGCCTAGGCCTACACTAGTTTGTTGTCATCGTGGTATAATTCTGTATCTAAATGAGCGAATGAACCTAGCTAGTCAACATCTAGGCTAGGCTAATTGATTTTAAAATCAATAACCCACCAGGACTATGTGTCGGACGAAAAAGAGTCAGTTATTCTACGTTTCATGATTCTTTCATAACTAAAAATTAACAAACACTCGTTTTGACGCACTCCGTTCTGTAGTGTGTCTGCTGTTGAAAACAAACTTCCTAGCCCAATTTTGTGACTGGCTATGATGACTGAGATGGACTATGTTGATTTATCAATAATATTTTGTTTGGGATGAAAAAAAGGAGAGTCCATTTCCCCAAAATGCTCCATCAGCACATAGTTTAGTGTGCGCTATGGACAGTATGGCTATGAAATTTACTAACCACACAATCCACAATTAGGTGATTAATACCCGATTCACACGTGAAGTTAAATTTAACAAAAAGTAACAAATTGTAACCGAGCGATCTCCCGAGTTATTCCTACCGAGATAAAAAGCATTCACACGCGTCTGTAAGGTAATGCCAAGGTTGTGTAAAATTTATTCAGTGTTTATTCAATGAACCATTTTTCCCCCTACTGTGATATAGGTCTAGCCTAGGCCTAGTTGAGAACCCCTGTCACAGATAGACCGTTGAACTCACCATCACAGTAA
>NW_022688140.1:0-507 GCF_011630105.1 Anneissia japonica | reverse complement strand
CGAAAATCTTTACGAGGTGTTCAAATGTATAGGACTCGGAAATTTGAAAAATGTCTCTGAAACTTGCCTTTCGAGTATAAAAGAAAAACTAATGGAATCGCACCATGATCGCACATAAACGTCCAGTTTGTATTATTTGGTTTCATGGCAGAAGTATGCAGTCAAATGAGTGTGTTCATTGTTTAAGACATTTGTTTAATTGCTTTCTGGGCCAATAAACCACTGCAAAACGGCACGACAAAAACCAAAATGGCAAGACTTTTTGACCAGAACGGCAATGGACCAAAGCGACAATAAGTCTTAACGACAAGACCAACTATAAAAGTAAACATTTAAAATAAGTAAAACTTTAAAATACAGTCAAAATGAAGCTAAACTATTTGTCATAAAATTAAAAACGCGAAATAATAAACCAAGTATAAACTTGAAAGTGTAAAAGGATTAATAATAATAATAGACCTAATAATAATAATAATAATAATAATAATAATAATAATAATAATAATA
>NW_022688139.1:0-1143 GCF_011630105.1 Anneissia japonica | reverse complement strand
GGTGTCTAAGAAGAATACAAACTTTTGTGAAATTTATAATAAGCTCATCTCGAAAATGTGTTGGTTGTTTATACTAGATACGTGGAATGAGCTAAAATGGTAAATTTGAATGAATTAGTGCGAGCAATGCCGAGAAAGAATTTGAGATGATCAGTGTGTATGATTAATTTAAATGAGTTTAGAAGTGTCGATATGAAAATGTTCATATAATTATTTGGAAACAAAAGAAATAGCAAGATATTTAAGTTGTGTTTTTTACTATTGTCCTGGGCTGTCGTTGAATCTGTAAAAGGACAGTCATTCTACGTTGCACTGGTTCTAATGACTGGATATGACATTCCTGGTGAGTGGTCCAAACAGGTAAACCGTATTCGTGAATATGTCTAACTAATGCCAGAAGATTTCTGATAATATCCCTATCCCGAACAACTCTTTTTACAAAGTCACACATTCGAGCTACCTTAGATTTAGTAAATACAACATGGTCACCTCAGTCAACTTTACGATTAATGGTGATTCATAAATACATAAAGGACGATCTATCAAACAATCAAATAAAAATAATTGGCAGATTGTTAGATTGTTAGATGATTTTGCTAATGCATACGTTTACATTTATTATAACTTAAGCCCATCTTGTTATCTTACTCACTTTTATAGATGCATACCTTTACAATTATAATGTAAGCGCATCTTGTTATGTTTACTTACTTTTATAATACAATTTAAATCTCTTTGAAGTATATACTCATCATTATGAGATGGAATTACCCTATAAATTTAAGTATAATAGAGTAAAGCCAATACATTTATGACTGCAAGCCTTATGTATAGGCATACTATTGACAACCATCCACTCACGAGGAACAATACCAGATCTGAGAGAGAGATTAAAAATGAACGCTAGAGGCTCAGAAATAAAACCTGTAAATAGCCTAAGCATGTAGGGTGTTTTGATCATTAGGCTTAGAATGCTTTGATTGTTAGTTTATCCACAGCTATGTCACCTACTAGAGGGACGTTTTTGATTGGTTAGGCACTTTTGGTATTTGTGCATATAAGCTTGCAATTATGGATATTTTTTTTCATTTCTAATAATGACATAATTAATATAGAAATATTGAATCCCAACACGATGGAGTG
>NW_022688138.1:0-2277 GCF_011630105.1 Anneissia japonica | reverse complement strand
TATAACATATTCATTTAAATTTCTTATTTTTGTAAATACAGTATATACTGTTTGTTAATGTTAATTTAAGCAATGGTTGCTTAGTAAATTGTTATTGATGCGTTAGCTGGTTGTTGACATCCATTGGTTCCACTGCCACAATATTGTTTGCATGCACAAGTAGTATTGAATGATTGATGCATTTGATTTCGAGCTGGAGTGGCTACTGGATGGAAAAATAATAATGGCTTAAACAACTCCTGCAGACATACAAAATACACTGAGTTCAAGATATACAAACCATGATTTCTTTAATTAAAAACATCAACTATGCATCATGGGGTAGGGATATTAATCCCTAGGGTCTCGATGACTTGCATACCCCTTCACATAATACTGTTCGTCTTAAGCCTTACTGATGCACATACTTCAAATTCCAGCGGTACCTAAATGCTTTACGGTCTTCAAATTAGTTTTTTTTTTCTGTAATTTATATTAAAGCCTCAACTACAGTTTACTATACAAAACCCTGTTCAAAAATCTGTCGCGTTACACTTTTGTATAAACCAGCAATTTTCTGTATGAGCTGTCTATATCCGTGCTTTTTCTTGTCCAATGGTAGCAAAGCAAATTGGAAATCTTGCCACTGTGAATTCTGCAGAGTGACCAAACTAGGTTTGAAATATTGAATCATGGTGGCTTCAGATTTTCACCCTTGATTCACATGCTGAAAGATATAACAAAACAATTCTTTAAATAAGACCAAAGTGATACATGCAGTTGTCCTGTGCATTTTGAAACCATTTTTTTGAAAAAAAAAAAGTGAGTCATGAAAAATCATAAAAATACATACACTAGGTCAAAATAAAAATTGAGGGGCAGGGCAAAATAAACAAGAACTGTCAGTTGGAATATGAATAATGCTTTCATTGTTTTAAAATTTTAAATCATAATAATTAAGCAGATTTTGCCGTTTATTGAAAATGTATCTTAAAATTTTCTACCCACATTTTAAATGTTGTATTTTCCTTCGACATGAATGTATTGATATTTTGTTTTTCAAATCCACTGTTCGACGAAGATGAAGATTTAAAATAAAAATAAAATTTTATTTTTGACCAGTTAGCTCACCCGCTGCCGTGAATTGGAAATTGAGAAAAAAAAATGTTTATTCTGTTCTGCAACATTACCGAAAGAAATCTTAATTTGTTCACATAAATAGAAGCATTTAACAGATCAATGCAAGTTGTTGTAAATATGAGGGAGTTTTGGTAATAATGATAATAATAACAGTAGCATAGCCCTAGCATATAAAGGCCTAGGCCTAACCCTAAAAATTATGTAAAAAATCTTATGGATTTTACAATAATAAATAAGTGAGAACACGGCCCAATTTACCACCCTCAATACTTAAATTATAGGGCAGACCATAGAGAAAATCTGTTCTATTTTCTCTATGGGCAGACTGAGCTTAGCCCTCCTTAGAATATCCTCAGTTCTGTCTTTTCTTAATAATAGGCCTAGGTCATAGCATGCTTGTTATCCCCTAGCTAGGCTCCTATGCCTAGAGATCCAATCTAATCCAAACCAATCCAATTTTTGACTTAAAAGGCGCATTATAATAAGTCTAATGCGCCAATTTAAACAACATTAAATGAATAATAATAGAAAAACAATTCTTACCTATTAGTACTGCTGAAATACTTCAGAAAATATGGTTAAACTGCCTGTTTCATCATCATGAATGTGCACTGAAAAAGAGCTCTAAAACCACTAACAATTTTCAGTTAATTGATAACATTCAAAAGCACCTTGTTAATTTCCATGGCCTTCAGTGATAAACATGGATAAAGTGACCAATCAAATTAAGTAATTTGAGATTATCTGTGGTTGGCTGAACAGATTAAATGACAACACCTGTTATTGTTAGCTTGTTAAACTTGTGTTTTAAGGTTGTATGTTTTATTATACACCATGATTTAGTATAGGCCTAGACTTTGGCTATGTAAATGTTAATTATACTGCCAGGACTTTCATAATATAAATTTTTTTTAAATTATTTCAGCAGAATAGGGAAGCAGGGAAAATCTCTCAAAAATATGACATTTTAGAGGTTTCAAAGGCTTAGAAAATACCCTTACAGAAAAAATCTATAGAACTATATAGACCTTCTATAGAGATTAATCAATTTCTATAGAAATTATATTCTATAAAATTGTTTTATAGAGGTACAAGTTTCTATAGAATTCTATAACATTCTATATACACATATTTAATGTAATTTCTATGATCTTAACT
>NW_022688137.1:0-513 GCF_011630105.1 Anneissia japonica | reverse complement strand
AGTAAAATACAAAAATAAGGAAGACAAGACAAGGTCAATACAATTATTGAATACTCTGAAAGCAAGGAATAGCCCAAAATTTTTTAAAAGAAACGTATTTCCATTGGGACCTGCGAACGAAACATTCAAGTGCAAAAAGGTACAGGAAAGGGATCAACACAAAGCTAAAAGGGATTATATTTACAATTTTAAAAGTTAACATTAGCTCAACCTGCCCTCGATAAACTAACATTACGTTATCTCACTATATTAATTGGATTAACACATTATCAAGGATTGAGTGTTTAACACTGGTGTCCTTGGATTCAATTATAGGTAAACGGATTAGTTGCCTTTTTTATGAGGTTTTAATTATTCTTTACCACTGAAAGTGCGGTATTCTAACGTTAGTTTAAGGAGGGCTGGTCAGCCTAATGGACAATTTTAAAAAGATCAACAATTTTAAAGAAAAAAAACCAATTTGACCGATTAAAACTCTTTAAAACAGACTTACTGAACTACTATACATTCCAG
>NW_022688136.1:0-1252 GCF_011630105.1 Anneissia japonica | reverse complement strand
CAAAGTATATAAATATATAGTAAAATACAAAATAATATACAATATTAATAAAATATCTTGAAATGCAGATGAGTAGGGTGGTAGTTAAGCTTGCCTTCTAATTCTGGGGTCTTACATTCAAATCCTATGAGACCATCATATTTTTCTTAAGATTAAAAAAATGTTAACTCACAAAGCTTTAGAATGTTTATAGAGCATAAACTACAATGGGTAGGTGCGAATGTGAAGCTTTCTGATTAGATGAGGGGTGATAGCTCTAGCTCACAAAATATGGTCATTTGGGGTGATTTTTAACTATTGAGTTGATTTTTTAAATTTTCATGCTTCAAACATTTTCAATGGGTTGGGGGGGAGGGGGTAGAACAGGTATTTTTGGGAGAATGTGTCCCCCTAGATACGCCACTGCCTGTGACTGGCAAGTTGTACTCGGTGTTAGATGTGAAAGACATTAAAAAAAGAGTCACATGTGTAAAACCACCAAGCAAGAGACTTACAATAATCAAACAGATGATGATGTCTCCAAAGCAAAACAACAGTGGTTCACTATTTTGATATCTCCCAGAAGTACCATGTGATGTTGTAAATGTCATGATAATGACATTCACTACAAGGACACATGTGGTAGTACAAGCAAACCTGGAAGGTAGCAAAACAGGTGGACAACCACTGGGGAATATCTTGACCTATAGGAAGTACCTTTATCCTCAACTGACCTACATAATCTAAATCAATACTTATCGTTGGTATTCTGCTTACTGCAGCAGTCCTTGTACGAGTTGGTTTTTCCTCCATTCAGTGACATCTTGTGCATTTCTCATTTTTTTGCAGCATAGCAACTAAATTCAACAACATATAATACTCCCTTTATTGCAGCAGATTTTGTATGAGTTTGTTTTTTATCCATTAAGTGTCATCTTGTGCATTTCTCTTTTTTTGCAGCATAGTCACCCAATTCTAAATCATATAAAACTCCCTTCTTCTACCCATTGTTATTTTACCTGCCAATATTCATTCAATCTCATCTTTTAGCAAACTGTTTCCCCTAAGTATGTGACCAATTCATTTCTTCTTCCTGTTTCTAATCAGCTTCATTCACTCTCCTCAATAATAGTGGTTTATGAGAGCAATAGGAAATCAACAAGAACAACAACAAAAATCAATTTAATAGTTTATTTATTTACAGAGCTTTATTACAGCTTTTTATTCCAAGATGCCATCAATTATAACAATTAATTTAAAGCAGAAGGAAACA
>NW_022688135.1:0-833 GCF_011630105.1 Anneissia japonica | reverse complement strand
ATCTTCTTGACTTTATGAAATTACATTGCAGTTGAAAAGTGAGTGGGACCAATCCTCCCTCCTCCTTTAAAAATATGTGGGTGACATGTAACCCCATTTCCCACCCCATGATCTGCTCCCATGTTAATCACCATGAATTCAGATGGTGCATCTCAAATATCAAAAAAGCATGCAGTTCAGCCTTGTAAGTGACCAGGATAAAGACCCTAAATATATTGCATATTTTTTATTTAAAATACATTAAAAAAATAATGAATATGTTATTGACAGATTTTAAGTAGAGGAACCAAATGTGTGCCATTTTGAGGCTATATTTAAAGCAGTGTTTGCAGTGTGGTGCACTTTGCTACATTCTGCCAGTTCTGTCTAAAACCTTCTGCTATTTATTTCAGTACCTTCTATTCCCTTTTCTTCCCTTCATTCAGCGGCCATTTCTTTCTGCTACTTTATTTTGCTAAATTTTCCCCACCTCCCACCTATTTTCACTTGATTATCAGGGTTTTAAAAATTTTTGTATAATTAACAGGTTTGTAGTTGAAAGGTGACTAAAATAAAGCAGGTAACTTTACTGTAAAATTTGAGTATTTTAATGCATGTTTAAAAATGCAACATGCATGGTGTTTATATAGAGGGTGCCACACTGTTAGCGGATTGTATATGTTTTTTTAAATAATGCAGCTTTAGTGTGTGTGTGTTTGTCACATCAAATTGTCACTTTCTATGGTGACATAATGAACTGGCACCTTTCTTGGATTTCCTTTTATATTGTTAAACTGTTTTTTGCCATTCTTTACCTAACCTTTGACCTGTAGTCTATTCTTACTCTATATTAC
>NW_022688134.1:22380-28483 GCF_011630105.1 Anneissia japonica | reverse complement strand
TGTGCATAAGGTGTCTATATAGTTAATACTATTAAGTTTGTATCGACCAACCAAAGCACTGGAACATGTCATGAAACCTATTCCGTGTACACCAAGTTCTTCCCTTATAATTGTTATGTTGTGTAATAATAAACTATAGTTTTAAATTGTGAAACTTGTACATAAGGTATGAAGCTGTATATAGTTGTAAATGATAAAATAAATGTGAACTGGCTTGCTATACAATACCTTGTACTGCTGTAAATATGTGTATGAGAGGTGAAGGTGAACTCTGCGGGTATAAATCAGATATTTATCTTTGTATTTTCTCCTTATTAGATGTAGGCCGAATCGTTGGTTTTTGTATGAACGGGCTACTTTGAAAGCAAAGGTGATGAAAAAAGCTTCCTAAATTATGCCAGAGAGTTTCTACTAGTGTTCATAGATTAAGTGAGTGCGACTTGAGATCACTGTACATTCTTTTGGCCTAGTATAACGGAAATTCCCTATTGTGTCAAACCTGTGCCGGTAGGCCTATTCCATTTTTCTTGACAGTGTGAAAATTATATAATACCTTATACTGACATATCAGCGTAACTTCAAAATAGTCTTTTAGCTTTTTCTTTTAAATTGTAATATTATTTGATTTCTGTAAAACCTTGTAGGTCTTGGCGAAGGCAAGTCCTCTTTCTGTTGACAGAATTTCAAGTTCTCTAAATACCATTTTTAGAGGGGAAGCACCTTCAACACACTCACAGACATTTCAGAAAATAAATTGTTAGGTTCATTACCATCGTCAGGAGGTCAGCAAAGTTTCCCGACTGTGCCCGATGACCACTGCTAGCCCCTGGATTATATCTTTATGCACAGTTTAGGGGATTCCCCGTCAAAGTACAGCAATAGCAGTTTATCAAATAATCAACCTCACATCTGGCGTGATGTTGACTGTGAGTTATTTAACTAATCTTGATCTTTTTCGTGGTAATCATAGTGGTTCAATCAAATTGTGCAATATTTAAAGAAACAAAAATTGACGACGCAAAATCCACCGTACACATTATTGGGGTAACTCTTGACAAAAATCTTTCATGGAAAAAGCACAATAATAGGTAAACAAAAGTATTAGTTCTAAGGCAGGCGTGCTTTAAAAATTTAAGACGTTTATTCCATTATAAATTGTGTTATTGTAATATAATTGTTTTATTTTCAGGTCTGGAAAATACATATGACATTTAAAACCAACACATCTTCTCAGAAATGAATATTACCTACTATAACACATTCAGACAAAATAGCACACCCATCATCACTATTTACAGAATTGGCAATCTTTAACAACATGAATTATTATGATGCCTTCCCGGTTGCATGGAGCAGCTAGGCTATAGTATGTAGAGCGATTGATGTAGCGACAATGTAGCGATTGTACGTAAATAAGCTTTAAGTTTAATATACATACTATGATTGAAACGGTAATCGGCAACGAAATCAATTTATAAACTTTCCATGAAAGGGGGCGTGAAAGATTTGATATACAAACAAAATTTATCAAATGATTAAACAAAATTTACCATGCTTGTTATGCAACAATGTTTGCATCATGCTGTATAAAAGGAATATATTTCATAATTCATCACCATTCACTTATATTTCATCACGGAGAGACCAAGTAACAACTCATTCAATTTTTATAGTGAAGTTTTATATTGCAATAAAACTTAGACTATAAAATGAGCAAAGTAATACAATCGGTGGTTCTTTGCATCATACTTGCCTGTATGTATGGTTCACCAGCACACACTATGAGTACCCAGGATGTCGAGAATTCTCAACACAAGGTAAGGGCAAGCGTTACACTACATCGTATTACCACTGATATTGTCATCAACGTCTTTCTGAGTGTTGTGTTTTTTGTGTTTATTTTTTATCAGTATAAATTTTATTATTGAATGTTTAGTAATTAGAAGTTCAAGTTTGCTTGTTTAAAAAATTTCGACGACATTTATGACATCAGCGTCGCATAGGCGACCGGGATGAACAAATACAGATCATAGCAAATGTACTTAATATTTAAGGGAACCATTAATGAAATTAAACTATAAACTCATTTCTTTTTTTATTACAGATGATGTTTGAGGAATTGTTCGTTGTTGAACGTCGAACTTTGACGGATGACGGCATTATAATAGAAGTAGAGGCTCTAAAAGGGTCAAGTGCTTTGACAGTCTTCACTGACGTCACTTATGTAAGTACCAGTGTAGAATGTACAAACACGGCGATGGTTTTTGTTGATGTTCATATGTAGTTTTTATGTATATGTTTAATTGATTACATTCAATAGTAACATGATGGAAATTATGAAATATTAAATGCTTTTATCTTGGAATTAATGAAGAAACATTTAAAACCATTGACTTGCAAGATAAAAACACAAGCAATTAACACTAATCTCCATGGATGACTTGAGGCATGAAAAGGTTAATGAAGTTCAGAAGTCTATTGTATTAAAAGTAAAGCAAACTTCTAAAGACGATAGTCAATATATCAATTTAAAAACCAATATAAATACATAGAAAAAAATCTTCAAGCTTGCCAAAAAAAGTGTTAGTTAGTAATAGTAGTAGTAATAAATAGTAGAAAAAAAGTTTCATAAATTCTTTAAAATTAATAATAATTTAATAGGTGACAAAAAGAAAATTGCTGACGAGTTCAATTTTTTTTAACAGGAATTTTTCCTGATAGACTGAAGACTGTTAAAGTGATTCCTTTGTATGAAAAACATGATAAAACTATACTTAATAATGATATGCCTATATCTATACTTCAATAAATTTCAAAAATGTCTGAAGAATTATTTTTGATCAACTGCATAATTATTTTCAATGTAAAAACATTTATTTTACAGTCAGTATGGTTTCCAGGAGAAACACCTGACTGAATTAGCTGTACTGGAAACAGTAGACAGACTAGATTATTAACTCGATAACATACAAATACCCTTTAATATATAAAGTTAATTATGTTTTTGCAACACCGTCTAATAGATATGATTCAAATTGTATCATTTCTAAGGTTATAACCATAGTTTTTCTGTTTTTGCTAATTATATTAAAATATTATTCATTCGAATATACAATAAATATTGTTGTATTACTAACTGTTATTTATGTATGTAATAATTAATAATGGTAATGGTAATTAGAGTGTTTAATTTTTTATGATGATTTCCTGTTATACTGTTATACTGTTATTATAATCATCTAAAGTCATCTAAATAATGACATATAAAATTTTACCATGAATAACCAATACATGTATTTATTTCTGCGGTGGCTGTCATGGTAGCTGCTTATATTGTAGCCTTAATGAGAGTCTCCCGACCATCAATCTGTTTTAATATAATTGATATATGTCATGATAATTTATTGTTATAATTTTTGGTCTAATAAAATTTTCTGAGATCTGAGTTCTGAAATTTATTTTAATTGCTCACATTTTTATACCTGAATACTACTATTCTGATCAATTAATCTTAAGTGTTGATATTGTTCAAAAGTTCAAAGTTCAAAACATTATTGAAGTAACATAATGTATTTTTTATAAGGTTTTGTAACCCATCTATCTCGTATGCTTTTTTCCGTGACCTCTAAGGATAATCTAAACGGGCTACTTACTATACATTGGATAAAGAAAATGAAGTCTTATATTATGACATTTCAAGAACTCTTTCCTTGATTTTTTTTAATTGGTTAGATTCTGTATTATTGACATTAAGTTGCAATATTTTGTTTGTTCGTTAACTTTGACAGGGACTACTCATTTATCGATACAAGGGCGATGACATTTGTTATATATCGAGCCTAGCGGAGTACAATGATACCAGATCGGTAAGCCTACGTTATCATTTTATTTTTCCTAATACAATTGATCATTATCGTAGAGAACTTCATTAAGAGTTATATTCTGTATACTAATTTCATTGAATCATTGTTTCATTTTGATAAATACAGTAGACCTTCTGTTAATGGATATCACATATTCTCGAAGAATAGTCACTCGGCCTAACGAAAGTAATATTATTCAACTTAACACTTGTTTTACTAATTAGCGCTTACTATTATATATTCCCCTTTTGCATGTGACTTTCATAACGAATATGTATTTGAATAACGATAATTAGATATAATACCACTAGTACACTGAACAAGACATAATATGTCAACAATCATCATCTAAGTCATCTGAAATAATGACATATATATTTAAAAAATAAAAACGTAAAATAATTTATATATATATTCATATATATATATATATATACTTTTTATTTTATATATTTTTCTTTTGAATATTATTCAAAAGATGAAGATTGAATTCACAGCATCAGTAGATCTACATCAGAGTCAGAGGAAGCAACTAAGTTTTAAAACGGAGCAAAATAAAAATCAACAATAATAATTTCAGAGAAAAATCCGGGGCTATTTATAATTTTTGTGGTGCGAAACGCGTTGAAACAAAAAGTATGGTAGCCAATTGATGATTATGTGATCGGAATTATTAATGACGTCATGTGGTTTGAGTAACTTTTTTGATAAAGCATCATCATTGTCTTACATTACAAATCACTACTTGACAGAAATTCATAATTGACTATCGTTTAAAATCTCAGATTAGAGATTATTGTTGAGTACAGTTACCACTAAATTTACTTTCTGCCAAACAGCGTTGTGGCAATAATTATTATTTCACAAGGTTATTAAGATAGCGTCCTTAAAAAAAAATCTGAATAATTGCATAACTGGAATATTTCGTTATCGTCTTGATAATTTCAGGCACAAGAAAACCCTTCAAGTATGTTCAAGTACAGGTTGGAACCAATTTCAGAACTTAACCATCATTACTTCAGCTACACGGCTACTGATTCGATGAAACGCATTTGCAGTGGCGCTAAAAACATATTATGGAGTAAAATTGACGCTGAGGATGATAAGGAAACGCGTCAGAAACGAAGTTTTTCTTCGTGTAGTATGTATGAGTGCTACATGTGTCGCAAGTATAGATTTTACTGCAATAGTTCTTGCCGTATTTATTGTCGAATGTTTGGTAAATAAATGTAGTCTATTTCCACTTAATAGCATAGGCATATACAACGAGTGAATAACAATTGGGAATATTTAATTTGTATATTGAGCAAATGAATAGCATATTTGATCATGACCCACATAACGGGTTTACACTAACATTTAATTTTCATTAATAAAGACTTATTCATTTGCATTTTCATTAGGAATAAATACGTTTTTCTCAATGAATTATACTATGCCTTTTATAAAAATACAAAGAAAATGAAAAGTAGGAAAAAAATCACCAAGTGATAGAAATTCAACTATTCTACTGAATTTCCTTTCCGCGACCAAGACAACTCTACTAACTAGCTAAGCTTCATAATGATGCTTAGTTTATGTGAATATGGTGTTTACGTTTGTCTTGTGAGACATATGCCATTTATAGTGACTTAGTTCACTGCTTGTCAATTTTTGGCCTTCGGCCTAAAATCAGTTAAAAATAGATTAATAAATAAATGAAAAGTCGATGATACGTACGATTTTATTTTCTTGTCAATAATCAATTACATAAATAATTAATTATTTTTTATCTATACATATGGATTTTAAAATGTGTAGGTTCAAATATGGATATGCATAGGCCTAAGACTTATACACACACACCTATATGTGAAGGGCTACAACCGATGACATTGAAAAAAAAAACCTTACAGTGGTGACATAGTTAATTTTCGTTGTTTTATGTTAAAAATATGTGTAATGCTATTTCTGTGAGTAAGCAAGGGATTTTTTGCAACAACCCTAAAATTGTGTAGGCCACTGCATAACTGAGTACGAATATGTCACAAGATACTGCTGTTTATTTTTACAACACACAACGCGTGTCTTGGAAAAATTCCTAACTAACGGTGACTTTTTAATGAAAAGCTCAGATATTTCACCAGGGGTATGTAGAGGGAGCTCGTACTGTTTAAAGCTATTTTGAGAATTGCCGACGTCATCGCTTGCGAGTATGTCATCTCTAAACAGGTGTGTCATCAGTTGGTATGGGTTCACAG
>NW_022688134.1:21773-22315 GCF_011630105.1 Anneissia japonica | reverse complement strand
AACATAAAAATATATGACTTGAAGCAAATATGAAAATGAAACGATTGCATACGTTGACATAGAGACAATTTATTCAAGACGAATATTTCGGACACGCCTACGTGTCTTTCTTCGCGTTTACACGTATGAATGAGAAATACAGAACAGATCAAATTGAAAACTGTGAGGAATCAACCACTATACATCTTAAGATAATAGGCACGCAATTAGTATTTGAGAAGTGATTAACTAATTAACTGTCGGTAGCACTTAAAAGAGTTGGCGGTGAAATAGCCTACATACGACAAACAATAGAACAAAATAAACAAATGTCGGCAGTAAAAACATCTGAGAGCGCACTGTAATCAAAATAGTGACAAAGAGTCTATATAACTGATAAAAATTATATATATATATATATATATCACTTTATTTATTCAAATATATATCAATATTACAAAAACAAGTTACAAATCGTGGCCAAAGGCCAAATTGGTAGCAACTTTTACAAAGAATAAAAGATCACAAATAGAATCATACACACACACACACAAAATAATAAT
>NW_022688134.1:15897-21737 GCF_011630105.1 Anneissia japonica | reverse complement strand
ACACACACAAAAAAAAAATAAACATAAATAAATAAATAAAAAATATATATATATACATACATACATATATATATATATATATATATTTTTTTTTTACACAAACACACACAAACAAACACACAATCAAACATATATATAAATATACATACAAAGACGTGCAAGTGGAGCAACTAGATAACTTGATTGTTCTAAGAGAGGGGAGCAGCCAGTGTGTCAGTCGCCATGAAGACTAAAGGGGGAGGAGGGATTAAGAGAAATTGAGCAATTGAATGTAAAAAGGTATGGGACTATTAGAAAATCTTTTGGTTTTGCATTTAAGCTGTGAATAATTACTTCCATTGCGTAGACTTTTACCATGAGATTGTTGTAGAGTAGGGGGAATCAGATCAGCAGAATGATTAGTAAGAGAAAGGCCTTTAGCAAATTTTAGGCAGTGGGCTGCTCTCCTCTCATAGAGGGGGTCCAAATTACAGAAAGTTCTAGCATGTTCATAGGTCTGATAGTTTTTTCCTAAAATAATACGGCAAGCACGCTTCTGAGTGGCCTCAAGTTTTGCACTAAGTGTTTTAGTGATTCCAGGGTGCCATATCACCATATTTGAGGACAGGTCTTATGTATCCAGTATAAATAGCACAAAGTTCAACTGTGCTCAGCCAAAATTTTTTAAGGTTATTAAGAATGAACATTTTACAGTGACGCCTAAGATTAAAGCTTCGTCACAAAAATCAATATGGGATTCACCAATGTAAAAACTTTGTTCTGGGATATTGCTCTTAGCAAAGCATATTTGCATGGCTTTACATTTACTAGGATTTAAAAGCAGAGAGTTATCAATACACCACTCATGAAATTGATTAAGTCATTCTGTAAGAAACCTTCATGTGATATAAGTCGATTTTCATAAAATGAGAGATCATCAACATATTTTAAGTAGTTGGTATTTGAACCCATTGCAGCCTCATTGACCATAATCTAAAAAGCTAAAGGTCCGAACTTAGTCTCTTGTGGGACACTACCCTTGAGACAAACAGAAGAAGACATAGAATTATTGTACTTAACACACTGCTCTCTTCGATTGAGGAAGTCGCAAACCCATGGGATAATCGACCTACGGACTCCAATATCAATTATTTTGGATATTAGCACATTGTGATTGATGAGGTCAAAGGCCTTAATGAAGTCCGTATGTACGACCGTCCCAATGTTGCCACTTCTGTCAGTCGCAGAGCACAGATCATGAATGAGGCGCACCAAGTAGTGACAGGTGGAGGCTCCCTTCACATTGCCATACTGTTTAATGTCAATAAATTGACTGATGTCATTAAGTATCCAGTTACATACAAACTCTTCAGCCACCTTTGCAAACGCGGAGGTAAGAGAAATAGGCCTCAACCTGTCAATACTTGGTGGCTGATTTTTAGGGATGGGTACGACAATGGCTTTTTTCCATTAGACAGGCAGCCTGCCCTCTCTAAAGGAACAATTAAGAATATTAGAAAACGGCTCGCTTAATTCAACTGCAAATTCCCTTAAAATTCTAGGTGGATACAATCCGCACTCCCCCCCCCACCCCCCGGCTTTATTTGGATTTACCTTTTTCAATTTATTATATACCTCCCTTGGCTGAATTTTGGGAATCCTATCAACGGAAGGAAGATAGGCAGGAAGCTTGTTATAATCTAAAGGTGGTAACTCACAGGCAATACTGGTGAATTGGTTATTTATTGCATTAGCAATCCCAACATGATCTGAGGGCAAAAGACCCAGAACTGGAACATTGAGTATCTTATTATTACCCATATATGCCATGGTCTTAATATGTGTATGCCACTTGCGTGGTTCACTACACTGTAAGTGCTTAACACGATTACAAAAATAAATGGCTTTGAATTTAGCAACTTCCCTCTTAACTGCATTTCTAAGTTTCCTCCATTCCGTAGTGTTATTAAAAAGGCTAACTGTCTGCTATCAATTAAGTCTCACAGGACTTGAGTAACCCAAGGTTTATCCGACTTATGGATCTTAACTACTTTAATTGGGAAAAAATCATTAATAGGAGTGTCCAAAAGTTAATACAACTTATCCATTTTCCCTTGGGTGGTAGAACAGCAATAAAATCTGACCAGTCCTGGCTGAAAATCGAAGTTGCAAATTCTTGTTGGATAAAAAAAACGAACTTTGATTTTGCTCACAGTATTATTTACAGTTCCGATCTTGGGTTTCCACAAGACGGAAAGGTGGTCACTTTTCCCTAGAGGAGCAAAAGCAGAGGGTGCACAAAAAATTGTCGAGGTTAGTTAGTATCAAATCCAATGTAACGTTGCCACATGTGTGAAATTTAACGACTTGTTTAAGACAGGTTCCGATTATAATGTTGTACATGTTCATCCGGTTGAAATCTCCCATCACACAAAAACCTGTTTCAGGTGACCGTGAACGAACACCATCCATGGTTTCAATCAGATGATGTTCTAATAATGCTTGATGTGGAGAATTAGTAACTATGTAAACACCGCACAAAACAATTTGTGAAATCCCCCTCGGGAGTCTATGCGGCCTTATTTGAATCAAAATTACTTCTAGTTCAGGAGGTACAACAATGTTTATAAGTGGTTGAACATTCATGTAATCTTTCAAGTAAACAGCTACGCCCTCACCACGTCTATCTTCAGGTAGAGAATAATGAATAATTAGGATGTTGACTCGATTTGAGTGATGGTGAGGTGAAAACCATGATTCGGTGATTACGACTATGTCAATTTTTCCTTGTTAAGGATGTAGTTCATCAAGTTTGTTAAGCACCGAACGTGCATTACAAAGCAGGATGGTGGGTAAATCAACTGCAGACTTCCGATCGCCGCCATTTTGCTTAGTATGGTCTGGAACTGGAATAACTGTAGATGAAACTTTAAGTTGGAAACGATATATGTCATATAACACAAATTTATTTCTAAGTATACTGGTATTCTTTTTAGACTCAAACATGTTTTGCCTCTTGAAACCTTATTTATGCTTTATTCAATTTAAAATCAATGCACATAAAACAAAAAAAGATTGTTCGTCTCGGTACACACTACCACTATCTTGCTCATTCATTATATGTTTAAAAGGTTTAAAAACCTTTACTGTTTTCGGCATTCATAAGCTACATATTACTTTATTTATGTGTAAATTCAATAATAATCTCCTTTTAAGTATTTTTTCAAATTATTTTTAAAAATCTTATTCTGTTCATTCTTATGGAACCAGGTCATCAAATATGTATATACCACAAACATTCACTACAGATCGTACAAGAAATACATTTAAAGGACATGGGCCCATTATCTGGATTAATACTGAAAACAGTATAAGAAACTCGCCATCAACAAATTCATTTAAGTTCAAATACAAAAAGTATCTCTTGACGTGTTATGATGAGTAATCTGTAACATGTATTCTATGTTTTTAACGCTGCTGTTTCAGTAACGTATTTGTAGACCTATGATCGTACTTGAGTTGCATACCATTGCCAATGTGAATTTGTGTGTTTTGATTTTGGTTATTGATCTCTTTGTTTAATTTTTAAGGTGGCATAATTCACAATAATGCTCTACTTTGGCCTACCGTCCACAATGATATTATGGTATATGTATACAGCATCACATTATGATGGTAATATTGCTTGTTCTTTTTGTGGAGAAAAAATAAATGAGAGATGAGAAATTACTTATCTTTATCTTTTAGCTTTTTACCTGTCTTATTGTATATGTTGCATTTAATAATGCATGGAACAAAGAAATCATATTTCAAATTGTAAAATTCAAGGTTAATGAAAATGTTAATAATTAAATGGTTCTTTGTCAATATTCCTATCAATTTCAGTGTTCATTATGTTTATAAAGGCATTATACGATCAACAACTTTAAAAATGTTGTTGGTTTTATAAAGTCATTATACGATCAACAATATTTTAAAGGAACTAAATTTGATTGGTTATGCCAATGATTAAAAGATATCAATCATAGTATATACGATTGCTGATTAATTGCAAAACATGAAGTATTACAGGTAATTAGAATTTCATATTTCTCTTGTGATTCAATGAGATGCGCAATGGGGTGTTTTTACCGTTGCTATAGTGTCTATACATCATTTGTTGTTAAATGGATTTTTGATGATATTAGGCAAAAATTGATGCCAGATTTGACAATAAGAAACAATGTTTTACAATCCATTATTTAGTCAGTCTTATCCACACCATTTAAAAGAATATTAGAATGTGTGGGAGTTATGTTGACCTGTGTTCCATTGACTTTACCAAGGCTTCGATCGTGTAGAACATACAGTTTTGGTTAGAAAGTTAACTGAACGTGGGGTGAGATCGTCCATTCCATACCATAATTCCCACCATCTGCAGTTTTCTTACTGAGTGTGTTTCTAACACTAAGTTTGCAAGGATCAATTAACTATACATGTCATTGTCCTGTGGTTTCCCCAAAGGGAGGCTGCTTGGTTTGGTGATATTTTTGATTCTCATTAACTATGCTTGTGTTGATTATTGCAGAAGAGGGAAATATTATGTGGACGATCATATCCTAGGTGGGACCGTTACGTATAAAGAAATGCCTTCCATGCTGCAGTCTCTGTTAGATAATTTAAGTGGTTATTGTATTTTCAACAATATAGCTAATAATCCAACTGAATGTCATCTTTTGATTTTTAATTTTCGTAAAAATAAACCTGCTAATAATATCACCTTCATTTCGTCATAATGACACATATTTAGATAATCATTATGAAACTCCTTGGAGTTATCATTTAAAATAATTTTAAAAATGATAACTTAATACCATTATTATTACCTCAAGAGCTTCTCGAAGGTTGTCTTCCTTATGAATTTTGAAGAAAGCTAATATTTTAACTGTTTATTTGTTAACTGTTTATGTGGCTTAGGCCTGTTTTGGAGTATGCTGCCCCTATTTGGCATGGTACTATTACTCAACGTATGTCTAAGTCATTAAAAACGTACAAAAGATAGCATTGAATATCATTTTAGGCTGCTTGCAAATATTTGCACTGACCATGCCCTGCCAGTTACAGGATTACCAACCATTGTAGCAAGAAGAGAAAGACTATAGTGTTGCCGTTTATTGAAGGTTTGTTGAAGTCTGACCATTTCAGAGATTTCCTCGCCCTTACCGCAAAGTGACTACTAATCAGACTGCTTTTTTTAAGTTACCTTCTGTAAAAGCAACATTAATTCCCTCTAGTGCTTTGTTTAGTTGTTACGAACTAGGCCAACTGGTCAAAATTCAGTTTGCCGAATACCAGATTGCCGAGACCACTTTGCCGAATCTCAGTTTGCCTAGTGCCAGTTTCCTGACTCAAAAGCAATGAATCCCAGTTGGCCGAAACCCAGTTTGCCGAACCGATATATGTATAAATATATATATATATATATATACATAACATTCCATAATCAAGTAGGCACATAGCTCTTGTTCCAATATTTGCATCCACACCTGGGCCGTATCTATATACTGTCTTGGTTTGGCATTGACGGTTCATTAGCGATGCTGCAGTTGAACGTCGGGCTAGCCTAGGCCCTGCTCAAGCTGGTCATAACGTTTGGTCTTCATCTTTACCCTAGCTGCACTGATGAGGCCTACAAGGCTGAAACGGATCCGTCTGCAGATATTGGGATTTTTTCCAGTGGATATTTAGTTGTTTTGTCATTCTTGATCGGATTTTCTCTACTGTTCCGTTTAAACTTTATATTATCATTATTTGCATTCATGTGGCTGATCGTTGTTTTTATGGGTTTATCCCATTTGCCATTAAATTTATATATATATATA
>NW_022688134.1:14034-15777 GCF_011630105.1 Anneissia japonica | reverse complement strand
TATTTTTTATCTGTACCACCTGATGAAGGGCGATGCCCGAAAACGTTTGTGTTTTTTACCATTAAAAGTCTGTCTCTTATACACATCTAGATGTGTATAAGAGAATACATCTATACCTATTGCTGATGGACTCACCGCTGTTCGACACTTCCTGGACCATGACAACCATACCTCTTGCTCCACCTCCACCATAATCCGACTTGCTGAACTCGTCCTGAAAACCACATCGTTTTAATTCAATGGTAACTTTTATCAGCAAATATCCGGTGTCGCTATGGGAACTAAAATGGGACCCAGCTTTGCTTGCTTGTTTGTTGGATGGTTAGAACAACGTATTTTCGATTCATATGATGGTACCAAACCCGATATGTTTAAACGCTACATTGATGACTGCGTGGGAACAGTCTCGTGTCATTATGACGAACTCACTAACTCCATATCCTATGTTAATGACTACCATTCGGCAATCAAGTGCACCCACGAAATTTCTGCTACCAAAGTTGCATTTCTTGACATTGAACTATCTATATCTGGTAATAGTATCTCTACTAGTATCCACTATAAACCAACTGACGCTCATACCTACTTAACGTATAATTCGTCTCACATCAGTGCATGTAAACAAGGTATTCCATATTCTCAATTATTGCGACTACGAAGAATTTGCAGTGATGACGACGATTTCTCGAATCGAGCAGTAGAGATGATGTCATTTTTCAATCAAAGAGGATACCCCTCATCTGTCACCAACCAGGCTCTTCGTCGTATAACAGGTACCTCCCAAACCAACGCTCTAGAACCCACTGCTACTTCGTCCACTGATAGAGTTCCACTTATTATGACATTTCACCCGATCACTACCAAAGTTGCTAGAGTCATCAAGAAAAATTACCACACACTCCAGACTGATCCATCTACTAGTGAGATATTTCAGCTTCCTCCACTATGTGCCTATCGTCGTGATGCCAGTATCCGTGACTCACTTGTACATTCTTCACTTCAACCTATTTCTGAAAGACCTAAAGGTTCGACTACTCCTTGCCATCGACCGAGGTGCAAGACATGTAAACACGTTGTATCACTTGATCTACTTAAGGGACCTTCGGGATACCATGTTATTACGGACTCTTTTAGTTGTATATCTACTAATGTTATTTACGGCATAATTTGTAATAAATGCAACTTGATATACATAGGAGAGAACAAACGTCGCATTGCTGATCGTTTTACGGAGCACCTTAGATCTATACGCTTACGTATGCCTGGTTTACCAGTAGCTTCTCATTTTTCTCATAATCATAATACTGACGATATACAAATTACTGGTGTTAGTTTATGTAAAGGATCTGATTTCTCTAGGAAGGAATTAGAACAGAGAATCATCTATAAATTAGGTACGTTACATCCTGCTGGCATTAATGTTAGTTTCACTGCTTTTAGATTATGATATGTTATTTACTGCAGATTTTTTATTATAGGCCTATATCATATATATTATATTTTATTTCATTTATTTTGCTATATTCCATCCGTATACAGAATAGGCTTCCTATTTGTATGACTCATTTTGATGGCTTTTGTTTTAGACCTGATTCAGTTCACGCCCTTTATTGTTCCTTGTAGCTCCCTAGCTACTCGTTGCTCTAACATACTAGGTCCGCATTGAGTGTATTTTTACTCGCTCTTATTTTTATCTGTACCACCTGATGAAGGCGATGCCCGAAAACGTTTGTGTTTTTTACC
>NW_022688134.1:0-12166 GCF_011630105.1 Anneissia japonica | reverse complement strand
TGACATAATTTAATGATTCTTTAAGAAAATCAAATTAATCAGATAAAATGTCCGATAAGCATAATATGCTTTATATATTTTTAATATTAACATTATATATTTTTAATATAAATATTATTTATATTAAAAATATATAATGTTCAATTAAGATAATATTATGCATACCTTAAGAAAATATATATATATATATATCAATACAGTGGCGGTTCCAGGAATTTGAAATAGTGGGGGCCCAGGAAAAGACGTTGACAGATGGAGGGTCTGTCTACCTCAGCCCCATGGTTGGGGCTGAAGTAAGAAAATTTACGATTATAGCATGGCAGGACATGGTACTTTCAGACTTAAAATTTGAAAATAATTTTCTTTCTTTCTCCAATGTTTTACAATTTTGAAAAATTTAGGGGGAAGGGCGGGCCGGCGCCCCCTCCGCTTGAAGGCGCCACTGCAATATTAATCTACAACAATACACACGTGTGGTTCTCCCATAAATTTGATGGTCTTTATCTAATTTTTTATGGTTGTTAAGTTTTGAATTTATACATTCGGTTACGCTTACATAATTGCCGTTATTACATTTAGTACAAAAACGACAGAATTCGGCAAACCGGGCTCCGACCAAATGGGATTCCATGTTTTCGATGACCAGAATTCGACAAACTGGGTTTCGGCAAAGTGGGCTAAATTCGGCAAACCGGGTTCGGCAAACTGGATTTCGACCAATGGTCAAATACCGTTAGGACTGGATCATTTCTCGAATGTAGTTTTTCTGTGGGTTGATACCTTATTTTTTATGTTCCTAATTTAATATTCCGATTAAGTAATGCTAGACTAGTTAATTCAAGTAGGCCTATTTCAAATATTTTTAGAGTACATCGTAATTAGTAATTAGTAAACTATGAAATTTCTGGCTGTCGTTTGTATTTATATTTTGATATATACCAAAAAAAAAAATTAATTAGATAACAATATCATTAGTTAAAATGATTTAGAAAACATGTAAGCTAAAAAACATTTATAACCAACTGTGTAATTGTAGGCCAATATACAGTAACAATAACGAAATACTATGCATTTTATGTTGGTGTATCATAACAAAAAACATATAATAAGTCAATCGTAACGTCATCACGAACTCTCAATGTTATTTCCTATCCCAAACCGTGTACTTTTTTTTTCATTGGTACAGGCGATTTAGGAATTTTTTTTTGTTCGTGTGAAAAGGACAAAACAACTTGTACAATGTACTATGAGAGAGAGAACAGAAAGAGAGAACAGACTCTCGCTCATCGTCGTTTGTTCAGTGGGTACTTGAAAACATTGCATTCGTAAAACAAGGTAAATTAGAACCCGGAGAAAGTCACTTAAAATTTAATATTATGTATAACTCGATTTAACCTGTCTGCACCGACCAAAATAGTGATTAGGCCTACTATGTTCTCTAAAAGGCTCCATGAAAATGTATTTCTTTGACGAATACCTATCAGAATAGTAAACTCATAACAGATTCTTCAAACACAATACAATATTTATTTATAATACTGTATTACATACTATTTTAACTGTAGTGCAAACCCTGCATCGACAACCACTGATCTCTATTACTGTATAGGTAAATTTCCCGCCTATTATATATAGGCCTACAAGCGGTACTGGGTAAGACAATTTGATTTCTTGCTTCGAACAAGGCGACGTCCATTCCAGGGGTGACGCCAGGATTTGCCCGACGGGGGAGCCGAGGTCCCCGACGGGGGACCGTTGCCCCGACGAGGGGTCAAATTTCCCAGACGAAAGCAAAGTGGGCGTGGTCGAGCTTCGAATAAAATGTTCAGAAAGTGGTCCTGGGGGCGAAGCCCCGAAAACTTTGACAATTAAGGGGTTTCAAAAGCATATTTAATCGATTTTAGAGTCTACTAATATGTAAAAAATACATATTATTTTTCTTTTATCCCAGACGAATTGTGCTTTTTCTCCCCGACGGGGGGGGGGGGCAGCTCTCCCCGACGGGGACCCCCCCCCCCCCCCCCCCACCGCTGGCGCCACCCCTGGTCCATTCTTATGAAGATAAGCCTCAGTAGCAACTACCATCTTTGTGCACAGCTAAATGTACATACGCGCACAAATGTACTTCAAATCAATTTAGCAACCGATAACTTCTGCAACAGTTTAATTACAATGCAAAACTAAACTTTAAAGACAGCGATTGACTAATAAAGAAATCGGTAAAGTGCTTATAATTCATACACTAGTGGAAATTATTATACTTAGGATAGATAAATGCATTCAAAAAATGTAAAGCATTAATCTAATCTTCCCATAATGATTTCCAATAGTGTATGATATAATTATACTAATTGCCTATTATAACTTTTAAAAGGAAGCCGGTTTAGTTCCATAGTTATTACTCTTAACCAATAGGAGGCCACTTTTTCATTCACTTCTATACATAGCGGCAGCGGGGGACGCCAAAGCTTTCCCAATGTTCTGGTGATATTGGTGGCGTAAGGGTTGCAATATTTTGTATGTGTTACGGTATTTCATATTTAACACAATTGTCACAACCTTATACTTCTGAGCCGTATAGAAGAATAGATACAACCATGGAGTCAAATAGATACATTTTCAAACCAGGGTTAATGAGTCAATTAACTTTAAGAAAACTTTTGATCTTAAAAATACCTATTTATTCTTGGTCAATATTCGTATCAAGTGTCCATGATCTTATTTTAAAACTAAGATAATTATATGTCCATCGTTCATCTTTGGTCACTATTGCGCCCCTTCTAAAAAATGATGGCTTAGTTTTCCCCGTTTTAACATCCAAATCCCACATATCACAATAATAATTTTCAAGAGCGTTTACTATATAAATTATTAACTTAACTTAGTGATTCTGCAAGCAAAACAATATCATCGATGTATATCCAATCATTCACTCCGGTATAACCAGGGAACCAACCTGGATTCCTCCAAGAAAATTCCAAGATTGAACAAGAAAATAATTTTAAATCAGAAATGTATATTCAAAACAATAATGGTGATACATTACATCCTTGTCCAAACTGGCAGTTGGTTGGATTACTACTTACTTACTTACTTTACTGCCGGTTTGCCAGATAGTCGGATGACTTTCCCGCCTCGGCTGCTTTGCTTATGTCTAGGATTTCTTTTCTCCAACCATGTCTGCTTTCTGCGATTCTTTGTATTGTTTCTACATCTTTTAAATTATTGATCCTGGGTTTTAGTGCAGATGGTAATTGTTTGTAAAGGGTGATCAGGTCGTTCGATAGAGTAACTGGTAGTGTGGTTCGTGATCGTCCTCTATATTTCTTATGCTTAGAGTTCTCGAAATAGTAGTTTATTGCCTTCTTAGCTGGGACTTCCCTTTGCAATCTAAGAATGTGACCGAAAAGTCTCCATCTAGATTCAAGAATGTCTAATGAGATTGGTCTCACCTTGCACCGATCATATAATTTTGTGTTTTTGATTTTATGTGGGTAACGAATTCCTACAATTTTTCTAAGATGCTTCCTATGAAATGAATCAAGTTTTCGTTCTTCCTCTTTAGTTAATCCCCATGTTGCAGAGTTGTACGTTAGGATTGGTTTAACTAGGGCATTATATAACTTTAGTCTGACTTTTTCTTTAACTTTATCCTTTCTTATCCATATAGTATGAAGGGGATTAAATGATACTGACGCGAGTTGCGTACGGCGTGCGATATCTTCGCTATCTCCGAGAAGGGATCCTATTTTTTTGGTTTTTCTCCATTCTTCTTTTTCATCTCTTTTTATAATAATGTACTCGGTTTTTTCTTTGTTGACTTTAAGATTAAAATTTTACATGTGTTGTTCAAATTCATCTATGTTGTTTCTTTTCTCTAAACACACAAAATCCACGTAGTCGGCGTATGCAAGTTCTATTGGAAAGTCCACTTCTCGTTCCAATCGAAGATATTTAAGTGCGTGTTCCAGATACACTATACATAGGATGGGGCTTAGACTATCGCCTCGCGGTGTTCCGATGTTTGATTCTAGTGAGAATATCTCTGATGCACCTTTGATACATACGTTAAGTCCCGTCTGGCTAAGTAGAAATCTGACTATGCGGTGTTCATCTTCGTCTATGATTTCCTTTAGAATCTCTAAAAGTTTGTCTCCGTGGATAGTATCAAATGCGCTTGAAAAGTCGATGCCTGTTATATGTATTTCCATCTTGTATTTAAATGCCTTTGCTATGAACCATTTGTAAGAAAATAACACGTCACTAGTACTTCTACCATTGCGAAATCCGCTGATATGTAGGTAGTTGTCGAATTTTGTCCCTAATTTTATTCATGATAGTTATTGAGAGACATTTCCTTATTGTGTTTAACAATATAACTGGTCTTAAATTTTTAATTGGTCCTTTTTCTTTACCTGGTTTATGTAGTACAATGAGTGTTCCATTATTTATATTTTGGTGTTTATGCTCTCTAAATACATTATGTACGCAATAACAGGGGCAAGTATGTCCGTGCCGTATTTAAGAAGTTCTCCTGCTATCATGTCTTCGCCGGCCGCTCTGTTATTGTTAGTTGTTTTAAACTTTGTTTAATCTCCTCTTCTTTGATTTGAAAGGTACAAGCTAGTAATCACAATCCTATGATCGCTATAAGTCAATGTCCCACTGTATGATTACAAGTAATATAGTCGATTTGATTATAGATAGTATATAAATGTCCGTCGCTGCGTTTCCGTTGTTGTGAGAATGTTGTAATGTGTCTAGCGGGATGTTTGAATGCACTATAAGTAATGAAAAGGTTATTGGTCTCACAAAAATCAACGAGAACCTGACCAGTATTATTTCTAATTCCTCTCGAATGCTGTCCTAGACAGTTTTCTCTACCTTGATATTTACCTACTTTCGCATTTAAATCGCCGCAAATAATTAGGAATGTTTTATTTTTATATGTTCGTGTAATTGTTTGTAGGTCTTATCTATACAGACTATCTAGTTCCGTGCCGTCTTTATCAACTCTAACGCTAGTTGGTGCATAAACATTAACGATACAAATTACCTTCCTTTCTCTTGTTTTAATTTGAAAAACCGAAATCCTTTCACATACTTTCCAATATTTGTGAATGCTTTTAACCCATCTCTTGTGAACGAAGAAGCCATTCCCGTAATGCCTGATCCCAGCTCCCATGTTAATGAAGCGTCCCCCGCGTATGTCCTCGTTGATCGGCTTCTCGGTTTTTGTTTCCTGTAAGCAGGCTACATCGACGTTATAGTTGATGATATTTTGTGCTAACTGATTACGCTTGATTTCATTATTTAGTCCCCTGACATTGAATGTACTGATATTAAATATCTGTTCCTTCACCATTTGGACGTTGCCATTGCTGCAAAATCCTAGACATAAGGGAAAACATAAGACTTAAAAGGCCAAGGGCCCAGAGCGGGTCACTCACTCAACCAGATTGGATTACTGTATACATTTAATACTTGTTATTGTTATTTTATATTGTGTTATATATGTATTCGTGTTTCTTGCACTTCATTTAACCATGGAGGACTAAGCATCTAAAATCATTTACTTCTAGAATTGACAAGAAATATTGGATAATTATTTTTCTATCATTATGGCAATAAATTGTCTTATCCACATGATTTAAAATACGAATTGAGATATGATTTTGCCATTACAGTATTTTGAGATCGCACTACCCTTTGCGTCCAGATATAATTTTTTTTTTTTTTATACCTGGGTGCTTTTCTGGGCCCTCTATAGCATTCAGGTAGAGGACATTTTAATAATGTCAATAATATTACACTTTTTATAAAACATAAAACGTTATTATCTATCATTCTATAATAATTATACTCCGGTCTTTAACTTTTTTGTGCTGGATTTGTTCTTTCTTTTACCCATTTGAGTGATATTGGCACAAATAATTATGACAAGGCATGTAGAGTATTGAACACTGTATTTATTTTCGAAAGAAATTTTCGGCCAGTCCTCTGGCCTTCACCAAATTTACTGAATGCACATGATTGGCTGATTGCAAGTTGTATACAGTACTGTAAAATATAAACAATACAATAGTGATGTAGACGCATTATAGGCCAATATTTATAAAATATCGTTGTCTTCAACCCCTTTTGTATAGTGCTCGATTAGGAACGTGATGTTGTATCAAGCATAGCAATTAAACATGAAGTTCCATTTCCATTTGTATAAACTATTGTCATCTCGTTGTGAAAGCGAGTATCATACCATTAGACCAAGGTATAGGTGCAGAACTAACCTCTGGATATGTACAAATCTTTCGTCCGGCCAGTCACCGAGTATTTTTCACTTGTCTGGGACAGGGCAAGTCAAACAAACGAATCGATATGATTCAAAAACGAATTTGAAAGAAATTTGACATCAGTTGCAAATTGTTTCACTTGCAGCTAGCAGACGTAATAATTCTGGGTTGCCAATTTTCGGTCCACTATGTTTGATGATAGACCCATTTCTTTCACTGTTCTTAAACCCCCTCTGCTTCCTCACAGAGTTCACAAGGCTGTCTCTCCAACTTTACGTGTGAAGTGTTTCCGCAATTATTTTTACACGTACTGAGTATTAAGTACATGTCCACGTCAGGTAGGGCAAAATTTCACCTGTAATTGATTCTCTTGAAGCAAATCTAGTTATTGTATATTTCATCCCGTCAATAACAATTACTACAAATAATAATAATAATAATACAAATAATAATAATAATAATAATAATAATAATAATAATAATAATAATAATAATAATAATAATAACAATAATAGCAGTGCTCGAATTGTGTGTGACGCTGACGTCCTTAAGTTTGTAAACAAGCAAAATTGTATTTCCAATCACCTATTAGCTATGGGTTTGTTCATGCATGTAGTTTTGGGCATGTAATTATTGTGCCCTATTGCTTGAAAACAATTTTGACACTGAATAATCTAGCGTCAAATAGGGCATTCAATTGATCAAAAATAAACTCAAGCAATCACCCCAAACACATGTATCAGGAACCAGTCTATTTGATGCCATACTGCTAAAAACAAATTAATATCACTATGTACCAGATCTTAAATTCTATCTTAGTTAATTGGTTTCTTATGTGACCATAGACAGGGAGTTAAATAAAATGGTGAATTTTCAGAATAGGAACATATTAAATGTGGAACCACAAGGCACATAATTAGGCTAGCGGCATTTATTAGGGTCTAATGATGCATGTACAAACACAATAAGTGGATCATTTCAAATATGTGGATGACTTTAGTCTAGTTTACCACAACATCTAACATGCAGAGCTTTTTTGATGATCTAGTCGATTGGAGTAAAGCAAACTCAACGCTAACCCTAAACTGTACCACTGTTTGTTATAAATTTGTCACTCCTGTACCCTTGTAATTAATTAGGTAATCATTTATTTAACCCTTATTTAAAGTAAGTGAGGCTAAAAGTTTAGGTATTCTAGTGCAGAATGACCAAGTAGGGTGCTGATATTAACATGATCGTTTCAAAGGGTAGTAAAGACTCCACTTGTTTCGACGTCTAAAGAAATTTCGGGTACCGGTACCTGTTAAATGACTTGATCAATATAATTATATTGCACTTATGTACGCCCTTGTGTCGAATATTGTATACCTTTGTTGCATGTTGGTCTTTCTCGGAAACATATTGGATCAATTAAATCTATGCAAAAAAAAGGCATTTACGATGATTTAGGGATCCCTTATCGTCGTAGTACATGCTGTAAGCCAGTGTAGTCTTACCCGGTGTATCAACAGTTCTACATGTTCTATTAATATTTTTAGTATTTTCATATCAGTTTTTTTAGAATGTTTTAATTGACGAATACCATGGTGTTAGAAGATTGATATTCCTGAAATTTCTTTAATATGTTACTATATAAATTCAAAATTGATCGCAGTAGCTTGTGGCTATGAATATCCTTTGGAATTAATAAACTTTCGTACGTCGATTATGCCTATTGTCATGAATACTGTACACACTCAATTATCAATGTAAAAATTCTTGATGAGACGATCAAGTGTGTATTTGCATGTCTATGCTACATTTGTATTGCCTGATGTTTAGATTCTTATCATCGAATGATATAAAATGAGGATCCTCCTGATACTGACCAGTTGGGTAATGCTCACTGTCGAGACGTGTACCATTCGTGTTGGCCTGCACAACTCAATCTTGTAAAATGGAACTGTACAACGTAAGATTTGTTATATGTTTGTTTTTTTTTTGTACTATAGGCTTCACAAAATGAAACCAATTTTGTAGCCATGATATTATTATAATTTTATTAATAATAATAATGAGGACTCATTTTAAAGTAATACTGATTATGTGTTATAATTATTTAAAATGTAATTTCACTTTTTAATGTAGGCCTAATAAGTGTATTTAATAATTGTATAATAATACACGGTACTGGTACTGTTGGTATGGGCATTTATTAGGGCAATTCGTTTCCCTGGTCATTGGGTCCACATACGTAAAGTGTTGCTGCTGGTATTCAGCACTGCAGGAGCAGCCAGTCCCACCAGGTACCCATTTCTACTCCTGGATGGAGAAAAGCAATGCAGATAAAGTGCCTTGCTCAAGAGCGAAATACACAGTGAGGGATTGAAACCCCAACTGCGTCAAACCGCTTCTTCAACCGGCCGGGTGTTCAAATGTTTAAGAAGCAGCCATTTGTTTGGAATTCTTCATTCACAAGCATGCTTATCTTGACATTTTAGTGAATAAATAATCAGAAATTGTGGTCTTAACTACATTGGCTTTTATCTAAAATAGATCAATTAAAGATTATATAAAACTTGGATATTGTATAACGAATTTATTATAATTACTATTTTTACCAGATCTTTATCGGTACACTGTTATTTTGGCAAACTCACGGTAAGATATATTTACTATTATTGTATTCTTTTAACAAACCAGTTTGTAATATTATAGAATGAAATGTTTTTCTACGTACAATAAGTTACAATGTCATTTTGATTGTGTAGATTATAAAAAAGCAGACTGCATGGTTTTGTTTCAAGATGTTGTAATTTAATTCCCTGCCAGCTGCTATGTAGTTGAGTGAATCCAATGCTACAGAAGAAGAGACCGAACCAGGCCGTGGGTTCAACAACTTTTATTCAACAACTCAATAACAATAACACACGTCTTTACTCATGGCAGCCGGGATCCAAGAACTAGGATACACGTTGGCCACCACGTTAGTGCCTAATTACATGTGCACGCGATATACATTCGCTGCGCGCATACGCATCACATTTTGTAGTACAGGAACTACTACGCGAAGTAAGTAGGACTACACTCTCCCCGCATTCTTTTACTAGAACACGGTACAGTATTACAGTACTGCATGCACTACAAGTTTAATTTATCCCTGCTTCACATTTTCGCTGGGATCTGCGCAAGGGAACAGGTGGTCTGTTCTCATTCGGTTCGACCGGTAATTGTGTATTAGGTTCAGGCACATTTGGCAATGAATGATCCACATGACAGTATCTAATTGTGGTTCCTACTCGAACCAAGTATGTCAATGGACCCAACCGTTTAAAGGATAATGCCTTTCACATACGGTACCTAACCAAACCACCTCTGTTATTTTTAACACCAACAGTTGCACCAACATCAAACTCCCTTCTGAACTGGTTTTCCAGTTGCAATTTGTTTCTGCTTTTATAGGCCTAATCAATAAATTCCTCATCAACCGATATAACCTTAAACATTCTTGGAATTGATATAACATTACTGATGTCGTACACACCCTTCAGTGTGAAATGTGGCTCTCTTTGCAAGCACATCTAACATCTAAGGAAAGAAGAGCTTAGATTGGTACCAGATAAAATAATTTTGTTATCAACATTAATACATTATGCTAATTTTCATCTTTGTAAGCGCATAAGACTGTGCAAATTATATCTGTGACAGTCTTTTGAAGTGTGTAAAGCTCCATTAATTTATCCCATACATAGTCAAAATATTGGGGGGGGGGGTGGATGATACAATGGACCATCCCCCCTTTTCAAATATTGGGGGATATATCCCCCATCCCCCCAGGATCTACGCCTATGCAGGTGATGTACGTAACTCCTTTACCTCCTTTGTCGCCGATTCAAAAACCACAGATTATTCGAGAGCTTTTTCATATGCCAGTTTTTTTTCTCTGACAGCAACCGACATTGAATATTCTCATTCACAGGGCCACACACTAACCTATCCCGTAGTGCATCATTTAACACATTTCCAAACTCGCACTGTTCAGCTAGGCGTCTAAGAATTGCGTTAAAATCAAGTATGGACTCACCACTGTGTTGATTTCTGTTATAAAATCTGAAGCATTCCGCTATTACGAGTGGTTGAGGAGAAAAATGGCCCTTTAACAGCTTGTTTTTTTTTTTTTTTTTAATCTTTAGTGGGGGTCATCCCACCTTTATTTATCACAAAGACAAAACATTTTTATAAGCAACATTGTGGTTACACAATCATCTATAATCCAATATGCCAATGTAAAAACACTGGAGAAATTGTTGGCATACGTTTTTAAAATGAGTTGTTCAGTTAAAAGTTATTCCAAATATTTTCGAATATGTTTTTCTATCATAAAAAGTTGGAAAACTGAGGTGTAACACTATCTGTTCAGATGTTTTAGAACGTTTGCTTTGTAAATGCAAAAAGTTCCTAATGAAAACAGATGGTCTATATAAACGTTTCCTGTACCAAGCACAATATTTTTAAATTTGCTTCAATACCATAATTAATAAGGCTAAAATGATTAATAAATCCCACAGGTCATGTGATTCTGTACAATAATAATTAAAAAAATGTGCGACATCTTCAACAACATTGCACTTTGGACATGTATTATCCTCGATAATTTTCCATGTATGTAACCTTTTCCTAGTAGGAACAATACAGTGCAATATTTTATAGTTTATCTGTTTGAGCTTGTTTTCTTTGATAGATTTCACTTTCCATGACCAGGTAAGTTCCCAGTCAAATTCTGTATTGAAAAAGTTATGCCACTTTGATTGAGAATTTTTAGGTTCTAAACATTTTTTTTGATAAAAAAAAAAAAACAATTATAAATTTGTTTACTGTTCATATTGCATCAATTGCTTACTACTTGTTGCGTATTATTTTGTTTTACACTTTCATTTTTTGAGAATATAATATTTTTCCATTCCTGTGGAATTGCCATCATTAAATTAGAAAATTCCGATATCCAATTTGATTTATTATTTAACAATAATAATAGCTTATTTGAATTAATGAAGTCGTAACCAATCAAAATATCTTTCATTTTGCGAATACCGGCTGGATCTAATCCAGTTTCTATATAACAGATAAAATCCATTATACATTATTAATTTGTTTCCCCAAATTTGCTGCTCCATAATTTCCTCATAGCATGTTGGATGTTTCATTAAACTTTCGTTACATTGGGCTAATGCATGAAGTAATGCCAAGTAAAAACCGTGTAATTTTTTACAGGGTTTTTGCTTCCAATTCATATGCGATATATATTCAATTATATTTCTTGGGGCAAGCTTATTAAAGTACATCATTGGCAAGAGTTTCCAATTTGCTACTTCCATCATTATACAAACGTTTTACCCAAGATAATTTAAGGGAAAGCACTTGGGATTTAAAATCAGGGGCCCTAATACCACCGCACTCATACGAATTAATGAGAGTTAATCTTTTTATTTTTTCCTTTTTTTTTTATCCCATATGAAGTCAAAAACAATGTGATCAACTTCTTTGATGACTCTTTCAGGTATTTCAATAACACTTGCATTGTACATTAATTTAGACAATCCAAGTGTTTTTACAATAAAAATTTTTTCCCAAAATAGTTAAATTTCTTTTTCGCCATGTATCTAGTATATTTTTTAAAGATTCAATTTTTTCAAGCCAATTTTTATTAAAACACAAGTCATGGTCATGACCAACATATATTCCGAGGATTCTGAATGCATCTGATACCCATTTGATATCCTATAGACTATCAATTCTTTCTTTTTTTCATTATTCTAACCAGATAGCATTTGTTTTTTTCTTTATTTAGTTTTAGTCCAGAAACTTTTCCGAATTCCACAATTTTATGTAAGCTTTTT
>NW_022688133.1:566-923 GCF_011630105.1 Anneissia japonica | reverse complement strand
CGATCACCGAAGGTAACGAACGTCGGGCCTGGTTATAGATGCAGGCCTAAGCCTATTTTTTTTTTATAAACGAATGTAATTATTTCTAGTTGTAGTAGTAGGACTTTATTTTTATTTAGAAACAATTTTCCGAAGTCGAGAACATGGTCAACACAAGAATTTTTTTTTTTTTTTTGGCCCAGTGGCATTAACCACTTTCAATAGATTTTTTTTTTTAATTCATTTTCTTTTTTAAATTGATTTAAAGTTTAATATTAATTTTAACACAGTGGCTTCATCTACTCCGATGTTACGTCAAGTTGTTAATGAGCGCATTGGTTCCATCACTTCGGAGTAGACATAACCACGGCCGAATAT
>NW_022688133.1:0-485 GCF_011630105.1 Anneissia japonica | reverse complement strand
TAAGTACATTGTAGTTTAATTAGTTTAATTGAATATTATACTTAAACATACCTGTACAACAGTGTGAAATGAAATGAAACAATAATATTACCGACATGATGATATGAACGATCTAGTAACATAAAGAAGAATCAATGTTTCTAGGAGTATAAGAAATATAATGAGTTCATATTTTTTCACTTATAAACATAGTTATAAACATAATTTATAATGAGAAACCAAGGAGGCAGAGCCGGTGTTTGTGGTCCCGGATAAATCTTAAATAAATAATATATCTTAGCTACTTAACCAACAAATTAACCAATTAACCAACTAACCAATCAATCTATAAATCACTCGATCAATCATTCATTTAATCAATTAATATTAATTTGAGCAAAAGCTATTTATATTTGGTGATATTTTGTACTTTTAAGCTGATTTTGAATACCTGAGAATGTTCAATTGATTTTGTAAGTGAAAGGCAATATGTTGGTGAATTTGTA
>NW_022688132.1:0-801 GCF_011630105.1 Anneissia japonica | reverse complement strand
AAGAATGGGTCTTATTTTTAAAAAAATTATAAGACCAAGATAATACATTATAAAATACCACACGTTATCGTATTTGCCAGTTTCATACCCGATCCCGAAGTGTTGGGTCCTGACCGGATCCATCTGGTGGAGATAGCGGAATATCATTACCCTTTACATAAGCATGCGCAGAATATGAAGGAAGAGTGACGCAATGTATTGTTACGATTACTGGTATTCCTTTATCGTCTTGGTGTTGATAATCCTGTCGCTGTATCTATTATCATAGAATGCGAGCATCGAGACCGATCGTGACGGCGGTTCATATACCACCATCGTCACCTTCACCACCACCACCACCACCACCACCACGATCTACTTTGCCTCGGTATTCGGACTTGTACGAACTTTGATGACGTCATCGAAAACCGAAGTTTGTTTTTTTTTTTATTTCGTTCAACAGCCTGATAGACCGAACGTTGTCGTCATTGGAAGTTGATTACGTCATCGATTTTTTTTTAAAAACCAATATATATATACACACACACATATCTACGAACATTTTAGGAGACAGAGGCCTGCCCTTGGAAGGAGCCCTAGCCTAGCCTCAGAAGGCCCACACTCTTTAGACAATAATCCGTTGGAGACGCTGCTTGCCGCAAATCAAGGTCGTGTTCTGAAGGCGATCATCTGCGACGCTAAGAAGATTTTCCTGCAGATAACGCATCCGCCTGGAAAAACCGAATACGCCAGGCAGTACCCGTGCTTCACGTGGACGAACGTCAACGGCGTGAGGTTGGTTGGCAAGCAAGGGACGGTCGA
>NW_022688131.1:0-1133 GCF_011630105.1 Anneissia japonica | reverse complement strand
AACATGTTTTGTAAAAGACAAAACCATGTTTGTCTTTTACAAAACGTGTTTTGTAAGAGACAAAACCATGTTTGTAATTACAAAACAGAGCTTATGACGAAAAACTTGTTTTGTCATATAATTTCACTTTGTAAGCCACAAACCATGTTTTGTTAACAGACAAAATCGTGTTATGTTAGACAATGGTCGCCGCTTTTTCAATAGCCAACAATGGCATTCATGTACATTATTACTGTATAAATTTATTAAGGTAAAAAATGGTAATATAATATTTACAAAGACATATTCTTTAGACCTTTATGAATTCAAAGCTCACAGAGTTGTAGAGCCAACAACAGCTTTAACGCCATGAATTAACCAATTGTGTGATGGTGGGAAAATATTTAGTTGTGGCCAGATATATAAATGGACTTTTTAAATATACTGTAATGTTATGCCCTTGATGGAAGCTTAGGCCTAATAATATTGGGAATTTTAAACTGGAGAGCTATATTAAATGTTTTAAACTTACGTAAGCCTCCTTTCGCACTTTTGTAATTATTTTTTTGTTAATTTTTTACATTGCTTGTAATTTTTTGTGTAGAGATATTGAATAAAGTGGAATCGAAATGGAAAATCCCCTCTAACAAACAAAATCACCCTTTGGGATGGAGGAAATCCTGCACGATTTCACTGTTCCCTGCTCTAACGCACAATCGTTGACTCGTACAATGCAATAATGTTTCATGACATAAATTATTTGGACAGCGCCCCCTGGGAAGAGTTTTAAACACCCCTATCGAATCGATATCACAACTCTAATTTTATCATTATTATTTTATTTTTATTAACTTTGCTGGTAGGCCTACCAATATATCCTACACATAGCCACTACCAAGAGAAATGGATTATATTGTGTACTCTTAATATTTAAAATTTTAAAAGAATTAGTATTTATTTTATGTTTATTTACAGCATATCATTCCACGGGAATTTAATAAATTATGACGAAAGTTATAGTGAAATGTGTTTTAAATTTAAACAATACAACATTTAAACAACACAACACATTTCGCTATAACTTTCGTCAAAATATATTAAATTCCTGTGGAATGATATGCTGTAAGTAAATATGAAATAAATACTAATTCTTC
>NW_022688130.1:0-607 GCF_011630105.1 Anneissia japonica | reverse complement strand
TATACATGCAATTCAAGCATATGAGATGTGTGGTGGTTATTTTTTTCTATATAGGCCTAATATTTAAGTTCCTTTCATTCAAACACGGTTTCTGCTTATATTTGATTATTGGGATGCACAATTTATATATTCTGTATTATATAATACAAATCTCCCAAGTGAGGAAATTGTAACTCCTTAAAAGCTATTTCGATTTTGCATCAGGAGTATAGTACCGTAGAATGATGTTTTTGCCCTACCTGACGAGTTATCGTACAGAATGTTGGGTTTTTTTGGGAACGACCGTACTGAGCATTCAGTACGTTAACACGTGGGCAAAATCATCATTCCTATTATTCCTGATGCAAAACACCATCGGAATATTTAATAAATTTATATAATAGGCCTATACATATCTTTGCATTAGGTTTCCTGATTTAAGATTCTGATTCCATTTATTGTCATATCCATAAGACTTCTAATAATAACACTGTGCTACTATTTTTTATTGTTTTTTTAGGGTGGGTTACTAGGCCTATTAGAGTATGGGTTACTCCGTATTACAGTAGTGGGTTACTATAGCTAAGCTTAGGCACTTGAAAATAGTAAACTCCACCTACCCCCAGCT
>NW_022688129.1:0-2382 GCF_011630105.1 Anneissia japonica | reverse complement strand
CTTAGATACATAACTCAATGAAAAAGACGATGAGATGTCAACGACTTGGTAGACTTAGAACAAAAATTTTATTCAAAACATGAATACTTCAACCCGTCCTCGGGTCTTCTTCAGCATGTGTGAAGAAGACCCGAGGACGGGTCTCATGGAATCCAGTGCCCATGGTGACACCCATTGGCACTGGATTCCATGAGACAATTGAAAATAGGGTACTAAAAAATGCAGAAATGTTATGAATTTTGGTGTTTAGAGTCACCTTATAAATCAACCTATTATTATTAAATTAATGCAGGAGATTGGTTATTTTCCGGGAGCTCTTGCTTGCTTTGCAGGAGGCTGTCCCAATTTCCAGGGAACTCCTGTGAATTGTGGATGACTTGGGACTTCTGGGTATGCAGTAGCAGATTTTCTGTAATAACACCGGAGAGATTGTCAGATTTGTTTATTCCCTCAAAACTATAAAATGTAGATTTGTATTAAAATATGAAATGTTAAATTGCTGTAAAGTAATTCTGTTACTTTACAATACTAAAATCCAGGATAGAGTCAAGAATTATCTGTAAGACTTGGATATCACAGGTGAAGATTTCTTAAGAAATGTCTGAACAACAGTTGTTTAGAGAGGACTATCCCCACAGCTCACCAGCATGGAGGATGATGCGATAGACACATTCGGCGATACAATTTGTTCCTCAGAAACATAGTATCCCAAAATAGGCCATGCTACATTTATGGTGTTTATCACACTGCAGCAGAGAAGAGGCCAAGCCTGCAGAAGGTACTATTAAACAATATTTGTAGAACAACTAAAATTTGCAAAATTTAAAAATTTTGATTTTTTTTTTTTTTTTTTTTTTTTTTTTTTTTTTTTTTTTTTTTTAATTTGGAAAAATTAAATTATTTATTATTATTATTTTTTTAATTTGCGGAGCGGTTAAAGGGCATAGTTTCGCCTTCAACCGTAAAATTCTGTTAACTGTAACAACATCAATAAAATAGGAAAGATAAAAAAGAATGAGTATTAAACATGTATTGCAATGATTTTCATGTAAACATGAGTGAATGTAAGATATGAACAGTTTCATTAAATTTATGATCTCATTTCAGACAAGATGATGCATCTAGTACACATCACTATGAAGTATAGGCTGTAAAACCACTACTGTGTGCACATATTGATAACTATGGTATTAAGACATCACCTTTACACATAAAATTATATTGATTTTACCTTTCCTGGGTCAGATGTCTCTGACAAAATTAAACATCTAATTTTTAATCAATAGACTATTTATTTGCAAACATTTTTTTTTAAATTATTTTTTTCATAAATCCTCTAATATTAACAGACAGAAAGTGAATTGAGTTGCTGTCAGAAATAAACAATAAAATGCTGACCATTTAACAATTTTTTTTATTTTCTGAAAAAAAAATGCATACAACCCATGGGCCTATTTATATCTTCAGTTATTACTTTTAATGCTAAGCTCCGGAGGGAAAAAAATTGTTTATAGGACACAAAAGAGGTGTTTGCCAAAAAACCTGGGAACAGTTTAATGAGATACAGATTTGTGAGTATTTAAAAAACGGGAAAAGAAGGGAGCGTAACCATATTTCTGACATGGAAGAAAAACTGTGGCATGAGTTTCACTTGAGTTTACACAATTTTATTACTTTTTTTTAATTGTATTAAAGTAAAAATAATTGGATAAATTAATAGACATGTCCTAATTAAAATTTTTATTTAGATTTAATCAATTCAAAATTCAGAATGATAGCCAGATATTTTCATGAAGAAAACAGCTAGAGAAGTCTGCAAGCCATTCAGTATGTCAGAGAGATCCACATGGTAGGGAGCCTGGCCATTTGAAGTACAACATTTCATCATGTAAGTATATTGTTGAACGAAATTATTTATTTAGTATACTTTACTGTATATTGTCACTGATATTTGTATTGTAATTTTTAATTTTTAATTATTGATATATGTTTAAATGCACATTCACCATGTATTTGGTGTACACTGCTGGGTGAAGATGAAATAACAATAATATAAATATATCTTACTTCTTTCCATTTATTGTAAACAATAGTGTATTTTCAGTACATGCCCTTACTATACAAATAACTTCACTCCAAATACAACCAGTTCCTGTACATACCCTGTAAACATCCTCTATTCCACACTTCTCATGGCACTTAGTTTTTTGAACACCATGTTTTTCTTACATATAATTGTGGCAAAGACAAGCCAAACCAGTCACTCGTCGCAAATCGTTTTTCAGAGAAAATGGCCAAAACCTGCTGGAATGTCAAAATTTTAAAAATCTATTTTATTGCACTAAACTAACCTTTATATATCTACACATCATTCTATGCTGT
>NW_022688128.1:1946-2555 GCF_011630105.1 Anneissia japonica | reverse complement strand
GCTAACGTTAGCGGATCACCAAAAAGATGATGATCCCTGACAATAACAAGAGGTGATCCGCTAACGTTAGCGGATCACCAATAAAAAAAAGAAGATGAAGATGATGATGATGATCCTGACAATAACAATAGGTGATCCGCTAGTGTTAGCGGATCACCAACTAGATTTGAACTCGTCACTGAGGACGAGTTAGGTGATCCGCCACACTTTTACCCTCACGAAGCACGCACGTTTCTGATTAAAAAGTATTATATGCTAAAACATGCTCTATTTAAAGAGTAATTTTGAGCATTTTAAAAGGAATTTTAAAGGAAAAGAGTACTTTTGAGCATTTTAAGGACTTACGAATGTATAATATACGTCTTAACATCCGTGTGCACGGTAGTAATAATACAGTGTCACAAACCCAACACATGTAACCGAAACGTAATTTCCAGCTTCAGTACGTGCTGTTGGCGTGGAAATGAGCGTACGGCTCGTAAATTTTGGAAAGTTTTGGAATATTCAAAATGACTTGAAACGTGCTTTAAAATATCTGAAAAGTGATATTAACAATTTTAAAATTTTAACGCACAAGTACGAATACCTTATACGACGTGCCTGACGACG
>NW_022688128.1:0-1934 GCF_011630105.1 Anneissia japonica | reverse complement strand
TGAATTTAAACCTTGTCAAGTTTAATTTAAAACCCCCTGTTGGTTGGTAATGCCACACGAATTTTGCCTTTACAGTATACGAACTATCGGTCTGATAGTGTCGAAATACTGTCTGCCGCCCTCAATTATCAATCTGTTTACATCTTTTGAGAAAGAAAGATGAGAAGGCTCCAAAAAAGCATTCTTTTTGAACATGATGACGTCAACGAAATGAAAAATAAAGGGACACGTCTTCAAGAGAATTGATTTAGCTATATCATACTCACATGTGGGAGACAATTAATCAAGATAAGCGAGTATGTTCAAACGAGTATAAAAAGTAATAACGTCATAAATATAAATTCAATTATTTCTTAATTCAAATGGCAATATGATGACGTCACAATGTCTGATTAGCCAATATGATCTATAAAATCGTATCTACAACTCAAGCGCTTTCAGAATATGTAATAAAAATTGGGGGTCACCTTTCATCCAATGGAGCTATAACTGATTAAAAATATTTATGGTTTTATGCATATATAAATGTTGACGCACGCGTACGCACACGTTAAGTTGCGCGAACGGAAAATTAAGGTACCTGACATTCAACCTTGACCTGAAGATTATGCTCACCTAATATGATTCAGAAATGACGAATGGTTAAGATGATATGGGCTCATCAACGTTTTAAAGAGAGAGAAATGAGGGGGTCAGAAATAACAATTTTTTTGACCATGATGACGTCATCAAAATGTAAAAAGATGTAAAATATATGAAAGAGAATTGTCTCAGCTATAACATACTCAAAGTTGGAAGACGATCGACCAAGGATAAGCGAGATACGCTCAAATGCGTATTTTCCAAAATGACGTCATAGCTATAATTCACTTTCTTTGAATTTAGATGCCAATATGATGACGTCACAATGTCCGATCAGTCATTATGAAGTCAAAAATCGTATCTAGAACTCATGCGCTTTCAGAATATGTAATAAAAATTGGGGGTCACCTTTCAACCTAAGGAGCTATATCTGATTAAAAATAGGTCTGATTTTAGCATAATTTCACTGTATAGCGGCACAAATACGCACAAAGATACCTATGTTTGATGCGCACGTACGGCATTGCTATTGGCCAAAAGATAACCGAAAAGAATGCAAATTTGTGGAAACAATGTCAGGAACCCAAAACGTGTAAAATAACGTAATTTTTAGCTTTCGTACGTGCTGCGCACATTAAAATGCGCGCGCGTAGTGGAAAATTTTAAAAAAATTTGAAATGCTCAAAATGGCCAATAACGTGCTCTTATGTAGTCAAAAAGTGATTTTGAGCATTTTAAAAGTTTGACGTACGCGTGCGTGCGCGTTAATGAGCGCACGCGTAAAATTAGGGTACTGTACATTCAACATTAACCCAAAGTTAATGCTCACCTAATACGATTTCGAAATAGCAATTGGTTAGGCTGATATGATCGATAATGTAAAAACGCAAAATTGCGCGTAGATGACGTCACGCATGACTGAGCGCGTTGAAAAGCTTACCATGACTATTCCAGACCAAGCCAAATGTCCGTTGACAGCGATTGCGCGGTAAGTCGTTGCAGTTTTTGAGATATCGTGCGAACAGAAAAGGGGAGAAAGAAAGAAGAATAAAAAAAAGATGAAGAAGATGATCCTGACAATAACAATAGGTGATCCGCACTAGATGCGGATCACCAAAAAGATGATGATCCTGACAATAACAAGAGGTGATCCGCTAATGTTAGCGGATCACCAAAAAAAGATGATTCCGTACAATAACAATAGGTGATCCGCTAGTGTAGCGGATCACCAAAAAGATGATTTCGTACAATAACAATAGGTGATCCGCTAGTGTAGCGGATCACCAATTAGATTTGAACTCGTCACTGAGGACGAGTTAGGTGATCCGCCGCACTTTGACCCTCACGAAGCA
>NW_022688127.1:0-525 GCF_011630105.1 Anneissia japonica | reverse complement strand
GAAACAGTTTGGAGAAGGTTGGTTTAAATTAGGTTAATTAAAAAGTAGCAAATTTTCATTTGTTTCTTGAATTTGTTTTTTTTCCCTAATTATATGTTATTGTTATCCGGCTTTGTAGAATGTTCAAGAATGTAGTTATGGTGAGTGAAGGTAGGCCACACAGCCTTTAAGTTTTTCACCCCAGTCTAAAGCTAATTTATGGCTCTCCACCCACCTTTATTAACCTTTACCCATCCTTAAAATCCATTTTTATTTTTAAAAAGAGTTTACCAGTGCTATCACCCACCCGCCTTCAAAATGTCAACCACCCACCCTTAGTTTTCTACAGCTACAATCCTGAATATTAGATATTTGTACATGAGCTTTTTGCAGAAGTTTTTAGAAAGTGTATTGTACTTAATGCAGTAAAATACGTTTAATGAAGTACCCCTGCGATCCATATGTATTTTTGGCTGAAGCCATCATTCTACTTGTTAAATAATCTAATTTTGTGTGTGTGTGTTGTTGATTTTGTGTTTTTAGAGT
>NW_022688126.1:0-909 GCF_011630105.1 Anneissia japonica | reverse complement strand
GGTAGAAAAAAATATGAAAGAAATCAATACTAATACCACTACCAAAAGAGGGGGATCTTAAAGAGTGCTCTAATTAACCATCGCCCTGATAATGTGAACATTTTTTTCAAACAAGAGAACATGCTCTTTTTTTTATAAGTTTGAACTTGAACATAGTCTCCGATATAGGAGTCCTGTGTGTAGGACTAAACGGAAATTAAATTCTTTTGTCACAACTGGTATAAGGGTATTAAATAAAAGTAGATAGAAATAGCTTTGTTGAATTACATGTTTTATAAATGGGTTTCTTAGTAGATTTTTAGTTTTTATGCTGTTGTTATTTACTGTTATTCAGTCCTGTTTGAAATTGCCTCACGTGGAGTAAATAAAGATTTTTTTATTTTTTATTTTTTTATTTGATAAGTCATGCAAGCAAAATATTATTAAAGATATTACTAAAGAGACTTGAATCAAAATGTTTTTGAGATTAAATGTTACCGAAGAGTACGGTAATGGCCGTTTCGTGGCGGGAACACAAAACAAATCAATGAATAAGAGAACAATTGGGCATTGAAGAAAACTGGCTAATACATGTAATTTCAAAACTCAATTAAAATAGGCCCTACTTTGGTCACATCAAATGTCACAGTTGTCTAAAGAAGACATTTATGGAAGGTAGAATTGAGGGGAAAAGACGTAGAGGACGGCCAAGGAAACGATAAGAGAAAGACATTGAAGAGCTACTAAACATCAGCGTAGTCGAAGCAGGCAGAATGGCAACAGAAAGAGCTTCCTTCCGTGTAGCTATCAGGGATGCTACGTCCAACTGAGGATTTGCAGGATAACTAACTATTCGGTAGCCACTCAGAGTCCTATAACATTGTTAACGCCTACCCATAGCATTTCAAACAACACTAGTCCATGCATGTC
>NW_022688125.1:0-532 GCF_011630105.1 Anneissia japonica | reverse complement strand
TATCATCATCATCGTCACTATTTTCAGGTCTATCCCCTCAAGGGAGGTCGGGTCGTCTCGACACCACTTTCCATTCTCCCCTGTCACCAACTCTTCTCAGATCAACCATTCTACCATCGTCCCGAACACAATCAACCCAGCGCTTTCTTGGTCGTCCTCTCTTCCTTTTGCCGACACATGTTCGGGACCACCATGTCCACCATGTTGGCTAACAATATACAACATTGCTAGTAAGACTTATCAGCTCAGTTTATGTATATTTTTTAACAAATTATTAGAAATTGAAAAGATTCCAAGCAAATGGAGCGTAAGTGGAATGTTGAAGCAGGAGACAGAAAAGATTTTAATAACAACAGGGTAATTCAAGTAACTTCCATTTAGTGTGCTGATTGTGCCACATTACGACTGCTTGCTGTAATTTCTCTGCTGTGTTGGTTCCCAGTACTGTACAATGTTGTCAGCCTACATAATCTTTTGTTCTCGTTCCACTGGACACTGACTGCTTATATAATCCAACAGTATGGTAAATAGC
>NW_022688124.1:0-831 GCF_011630105.1 Anneissia japonica | reverse complement strand
TTCGAATGAGTAGGGTGGAGCCAGATCCCCTACATATACCCAGAATATCCAAGGAAACAAAAAAAGAAAAGAACAGGAAAGAAGGAAAAAGACACAGCAGAGAAGAAGGAACACTAAGAGATCCCGATCGGAACTCCAGCACACAGTATAGTCCTATAGTCGGATAGACTTAGGATAAATGTGAATCTTCTTCAGAAAACTGTTGACTGGAAACCTTCCTGAATTAAAAAAGGAAGAAGAATTACTACTCTTTTGGTTCCACTATTTTTCTTGACTTGAATCAGAAAAACAGTTTGATTTGCTGTAACAGTTACCGGTACCAAGTGCAACCAGACGATTGCAAGTGGAAACGATTTTTGACTTTGTTATATCATTGGAACTCGCTGTTTTGCATATATTCTGAACTCTATTTTTGTTGGACTTCTTGCATTTATTATTATTTTACTTTCTACAAGAAGCGTACGCTGCATTGCCGACGGTCTCACGTGAGTAGTTTGTTAGGTTAGGTTAGGTCCAATTTATAAGTCCCTATTGTAATCCCCATTGCCCAATAAATCATTATTAAATATATAACTAGAAAATGTTCCTCTTGTTTTATTTGTGGCCATATATGTAAACATCGACCGACTGAGCCTGCGCGTAACTGGAACCCGAGCCCCACGACGAATTAAGTGACGGATTCGCTTACTTCAAGTAGTGGTCACCCGCTACATACATATATACATATATATACATATACATATATATATATATATATATATATACATATACATATATACATATACATATATACATATATATACATATACATATATATATATATCCATATAC
>NW_022688123.1:0-1091 GCF_011630105.1 Anneissia japonica | reverse complement strand
CCCATCGTAAAATTTCCTGTCATATTTGCAGCCGATGCCGTGCCTGTCTTTTGCATTCCCTCCCCAACTACATTGTCCAACCGCACCTGAATCCATCGACCCAGCCTGCTGATCCCGACGCTGTGCCATCGTCCCGGCTCGAGTTTCCCCGGACTTCTCGCCGACCACTCTTCGTCTCCCACGCGAAATCGTGNNCGAAATCGTGCGACCACGTCGAGGTTCTCCACTTCGACGTGCACGAAATCCCTTGATCCGAAGCTGCGCAGTACGGTGCAGTCATCTCCGTTCCGCAACTTCATGTCGAACTTGACGTTCGTCTTGTATCTGAACTCGGGTATGTCGGACCGTATGTTCGGATCCGTGAATGTCTCGCGAGACGAACTTTCGAAACGATACGACTTGGGATTGGAATTGCACGTGACGTCCGGACATTTCGATCCTTTGACGAAGGAGGTCGTCGTAAGAACGAATGCATACGAGACAGATCCAACGTATCATTTTTTACCGCCGACGTAAGCATCGCCATATGTTAATATCTGTCGGAAGGCGTTATCCATCCTTCTCGCCGGCATCAAGCCGATGACGATGGCGTAGAAAAAGAATAATTTAAATAAAATAGAAGGAAAAAAAAACCATAATAGTTTTGTATTGTCTGGTTATTTTAACTTCGTAAAAATAACAAATAAGAATTTGGCTAATGAATGTAGAATGAAGATGATGATGACAAAGTTGATGAAACGATAGACGAAACACATAATATGTACGCATACAATTTGTTTATGTTTCCACAATAACTTTATTGATTCGTTTAAATCTCAGTAAAGAAATGAATGAACAAAAGTTGGGGTCTAAATATCATATGTATCGGGCTGTAGCAGACGGTTTAAAATAGAGGTCTAGTCGTTTGCCATATTCCACCGGTTTCAGTCTGGCCGGAGATACGTCCTTTCCCGAACGAAGCTGCAGTCCGATCGGCGGTGCCGGTTCCACGGTACCGTCATCGATGTTCAACACGAAACCGAGACCGGCCTGATCCGGCTGGCAAACGTACAGATCGAATCGAACGGTGTTCGCGTCGTAGCGGTACTCGA
>NW_022688122.1:208-510 GCF_011630105.1 Anneissia japonica | reverse complement strand
ATCTCCTTGTTCGCGTTGGCAGTCGAGCGACCTTTTTCATCCAACCGTTCCTTCAGACTGTCCACTTGCTTCTCGGTCTCTTCCAGCTTCGTTGCCGACCGTCGTTGGAGGTCCTTTGCAGCCGCCGCTTCCCGGTTCGCCAGTCGCAATTCGTCTTTTATCTTCTCGAGCGTCATCGAACTTCGGGCGTCGTCGTCGCTGCGTTCCTTCACGGCTGTTGCCACCTTGTCCTTTTCGGCACGAAGTTCGTCTCTGAGAGTGGCGATTTCCTTCTTCAGGTTGGACGTCGCTCGATCTTTGTC
>NW_022688122.1:0-192 GCF_011630105.1 Anneissia japonica | reverse complement strand
CCGTTTCGACGCGCGAAGTTCGTCGTCGATACTTTCGATCCTCCTGGCGTTCGCTTCCACCTCCTCCTTCAGGTTCCTGTTCTCTCGAAGAACCTCCGAATGACGCGTTTGGTCCTTTTTCAGGTCTTCGATCGCACTCTTCAATCGCATAACCGTCTTCCGTTCCTCCTCCAGATCGGATTGCGCTCGCCG
>NW_022688121.1:0-1940 GCF_011630105.1 Anneissia japonica | reverse complement strand
ATTATTAAAGGGAAGTATTTAATTGAAAGTGATTTTTAATGTAAGTCATTTTAAAAATTAAAATAGATTTAGAAAACTAAAAAAAATTAAACTTTAAGCACAGTGATTACTAAAATCTACAATGATTACTAACCAACATGCATGTTGTCAGAAGAAATGAATGAATTAAAGGCGTATAATAGGAGTGTACGTAAGTAAAGCTAGATAAAAGCAAGACCACCCAACATTGTTCACCCTGTTGCCCACCCATTTTAACAATGGTATATTCCAATTGGGTGGTTTATGTCCTGGGTGGTTTATGTCCTGGGTGGTTTATGTCCTACATTCTGACATAATACCCCAAACTCGCCAAAATAACATTAGTATTTGTTTAATGTGTATTTGATGACATTTCGTGTATGTTGGACTAAAAACATTTTTTTGTTCACAGTAATCATAACATATAGCTTGCTATCAGTCAATCATGTCTTAAAGGTATAGTTCTGGGAATCGTTAACAAACAATTATTTAACATTATTTTGTAGTTAATTCCAGTAAACAATGTAATCACAAATAACTTAAAGCTGTTTACTTGAAATCAAGTTTATCTACTTTCACTCAATAGACTTTTTAATATATAGCACTTTCTACACTATTGTTTTCTGAAGTTTCATTTCCTTCAAAATTTTGTTTAAGATGTATGATTTTTTTTTTGTGTATTTAATTAGAAATGTTTAATTTCATGTTGAGTGTCTGGGTTGCCCTCCATCGACAATAATTGTTAGGGAAAAGTTAACTATAAGTATGAAATATCTTAGTGAAATTTTAATAACTTCCTAATACATGCAGTTGTGTATCGAGGATTTTTTTTGGGTGGGTCGTGATCATAATTTTTTGGACCTTTTCACAATGAAATAACAGCAAGATGTGATTAAAATATCAATACAATTTGCTTGAAGCAGATAGCAGGCTCAGTTTCAAAATTTATGGAATTGAGATAGATTACAGTATGTTGCACAATTGGCAAAGTTTTTGGACTCATTGTTGGTACCTCATCAATGATTTTTTATTTATGTCATTGTGAAAAGCCCCTAGAAAAAAATGTCTGGAAAAAATGTGAACCTTTGAACATTTTTGGGGGGTTGTACGACCTTCCCGACCCCCCTTGCATACACCCATGACATGAAAATATTGCAAGTAGTGATTTAATCAGTCAATTTAATGGGTGCTACAAACCACCATTACAGTATTTTGTTTTTCTAATTACATCATATGCTATATATTGGGTAATTCCATGGTAACTGACATTACATTTCATCCTTTATTATATTCACATAATTACCCACTTTATATTAAAACCATAGAAAAATGTTACAATTGATGGTGCTAACCACAAAAACCATTAATTTTAAAAAATATTGAAAAAAAATATGTTGAAGAAACATACAAAACATGACTTGTATGCCATGAAATACTGTATTAGTATACTAGAAGTACAGTTAATTATTACAAATTTGTTAAATTGTTTGTAAAATAGTATTGACACTGGTGACTGATGTTTTTTTTGTAGTTGAATTAACCATAATGAGTATGTTGTTTTGTGTTTGTCACAATACATTGAATTATTTCAGGTTAAATAATAACCTCCTAATTAGTTGTATACATAAAAATTATATTTAGTGTGTGTGTAATTTATTCAAACAATCGTGAGTACACAGTGCTACAAACTACTGTACGATATTTTTTATGTGCTTTTTTGCATTTGTCTCAATATATTGAGATGAGTTAAATAATAATCTCCTAATGAACTAATAATAACCTCCTAAATTGTGTACATACAATTATATTTAATGATTGTGATTAAAATCAACCTATTACGGGTACTCTGTGCTACAACCAACCAATGATAGTGTTATTCTTTGTTTGTCGGAATATATTGAGATCATGAAAAGCCAGAGGGG
>NW_022688120.1:0-1140 GCF_011630105.1 Anneissia japonica | reverse complement strand
TCAACGAAAATCTATTGACATTAATCACAATCATAATCATAGTATTTAAGTTAGTAGAATACATCTCCTATTTTTTGATAACCTAAAAATTCACAATGAAGACTAAATTATAAGTGAAGGATACTTATCCCAAGAAAATATGAATTAGCAAGAAAAATATTTGAGAAACTTTTGTAAACCAAATTTTTCTTAATGCATACAAAGAATGCAATGATACTTATAGCACTTATTCCATTAAGAAAATAATATATCTATTCAACATTACTTTCCACAATGCTCACATTCATATCGTTGATCTCCTCTATGTAGCTTTAAATGTCTTTTCATGACCTAAATGACTAAATTTTTTCCCGCAAAGTTCACATTCGTATGGCATCTCTCCTGTATGTATCCTTAAATGTATTTTCAAAGTGTCATTTCTACTAAACTTCTTTCCACAATGTTCACACTCATAAGGTCTTTCTCCTGTATGTGTCCTTACATGTGATTTCAAAGTGGTACTGTCTTTGAATTTCTTTTCACATTGATCACATTCATACAGTGTTTCTCCTGTATGTAACGTTAAATGTGTTGTCAAACGGCTAAAGTGTCTAAACTTTCTTTTGCAATGATCACATTTGTATGGCATTTCTACTCTGTGTATCTTCAAATGTGTTTTCAAATCATGATTGAGTCTGAATTTCTTTCCACAATGTTCACATTCATAAGGTGCTCATCTTTTATGCATCTTTAAATGCCTCTGCAAATGACCCAATTCACAAAACTTCTTCCCACAAAGTTCACATTCGTATGGCATCTCTCCTGTATGTATCCTTAAATGTATTTTCAAAGTGACCTCTGAATTTGAGTTTACATGCAATACAATACTGTAGTGGTATGTTTACACGGGTGTGAATGTGAACCCCTTGTGCCCTGAGCGAACTATATCCGACGTGAACTAGCGTCCCTGCCAGCAAACGTGTTAATGTTACGTTTGGTACTACAATGATGTGGAGATTACAGTTTCAGTGATTGGCTATGAGGAAACACATTGCTATTATTTTTTTTCTGATGGAAGGTCTTTTATATGATTTACAATTTATCATTCAACTCCAAATTTGACTTCCATGAAGTTAAAATAATGAACAATAGGCTGGATGA
>NW_022688119.1:272-998 GCF_011630105.1 Anneissia japonica | reverse complement strand
AAAAAAATTAACAAACACCTCAGGTGTGTTACTGCTAATCATGCATAAGAATCTGGCATACCTCTACTGTACATTAATTCACATTCAATAAATACCATATTCTACCAGACACCTATACCAGACAGCTTATATGTACAGTAGACAGTATCATCCAAGGCTATAACTTGTGGATGCTAGCATCGACTTATTGAAATGAAGCTGGTTTCCTTACAGACAAGTACTGCAACATTGACTAGAGTATACAATTATTATTTTTTGTACATTACTGTATATTGATCAATTTTGAGTTGATATTATTTCAGTACATTACTGTACACTATTATATTGATCAATTTTGAGTGAAAGAGGTTAATGAATACAAAAATTGAATTGATCAATTTTGGTGTTGGCAATAACACCTTTTAGTGATAGTTCACTAGCAAAAATATGGTTAAGTTTAATTGAGTGTAAAAGTACAGTGACTTTGGTGTACTAATACACAATAGTCTGGAAAATGCTCAGACAGGCACTTAGTGTAAGTACAGAGAACAATTTCATACTTAGACAAACGAAAGGTAGGAAAGAGGTCAAATTTTTCATACTTCACAAACACTTCAACCCACCCGCATTTTGCTCTCCCTGTAAAATCATGGATCAAATATTGTAAATGAAATTGTTTACTACATTTATGTAAATAAATATTGTTCAGAATATTGTTCAATAGTTTTTTTATTGGGGGGAGGGGAG
>NW_022688119.1:0-255 GCF_011630105.1 Anneissia japonica | reverse complement strand
TATTTAAGGGAGGTGTATCTTAAAATTAATAGCTGCTCAAACACTTCACTGGAAATGTGAAGCATAATACAAAATTAAGTATGATCATGACAGCATAGATCCCAAGTACTATTTTAGTTCCATACTAGATTAAGCCTACAACATTGGTGATAAAATGGTGTTGCGTCCATTAAATCAAATCAGTCATTTCGAGGGGGTGTTTACTGAAGGAAAAAGATTTAAACGTCTATATGATGATGATTAAAAATTACAGTA
>NW_022688118.1:0-1146 GCF_011630105.1 Anneissia japonica | reverse complement strand
AAGGGTGACCTTGGTCACTGTTGGACTTTGATGAAATAAAATAAAAGGTGATGGATGAGGATGATTAGTATGATGAAGGTGATGTTGATGATGTTAACAATGATTGGGGAGGATGCCGATGAGGGTGACGATGCCGATGAGGGTGACGATGAATGATGAGGATCAATGCCATAGAGATTTTCAAACAGTGCGGGACAATTTCAGAGTGGACCCAATTTACATGTAAATTCAGACAATTTTACACAAAATTATGAAATATCTGGACCCATTTTCTTATATTTTACCCATTTTAAGCTAAATATGAGAAATCTGGACCCATTTTTCAAAAAGTGGGCACATTTTATGCATAGAATTACGTAGTTTGGACCCATTTTTTAAAATGTGGACCCACTTTTTGTGGACCTTAAACTGGTGTGGGACTGTCCCACTAGCTGGCTACGGCATATATGATGATGAGGATGATGATGGATGAGGATGAATATGATGATGAGGATGATGATGAAGAAAATGATGAAGGATTAGGAGGATGAAGATTATGAGGATGATAATAATGACGATAGATGATTGATGAGGATGAGGTCGATGACGATGAATGATAATGGATGATTATGATGTAATGATGATGGTGGTGATGATTACAACGATCGATGACAGTAAGGATCATTATGATGATGGTGATGATGACAACAATGAGAATGATGATGACGATGATGAATAGGATGAGGATGATGATGACGGATGATGATAATACTGTAATGATGTCAATTATAGTGGTAATAATAATATTATAAATAATATTATTACATAACAGTACTAACAATGTAATTCATTTTAATAATAAAATATAATTTTTAAATAACAAGAATGCAATACAGTAATATATAATATACAGTAATAATATTAATAATGATTTCAATAATAATAAATAAGCATTATACTATATATTTTTCATTTGTACATTGATTTGATAAGATTGTATTTTGTACTTTGAGAACAATAGTAATAATAATAATAATAATAATAATCTTACAAAAATAACCATTTCTAAAATTTCTGACTAAATTAATGGCATAATTTTCTTCCTTTACCCTGATCCGAATCCAGAAATGGGATTCTTGGGAATTTCACTATTTTTTTTCAGTGGGT
>NW_022688117.1:0-1110 GCF_011630105.1 Anneissia japonica | reverse complement strand
CTTAATTTCTTGTGAATTACACCCTTACCGTTTACTTGTAACGTTCTGAAGTAAGTTATTTCAAACAGTAACTACCAGTTAAAATTTGTTTCAGGAAAGTGTGTTTATGCCTAACTTGCTTATTATTTTGTGTATATATGAGCATTATCATTATTTTTTATTATATTATTATTAAATATTAAAATTCGAATGAGAACAAAAAATACCCGTCAATTAACAGATGTAAATAATACATTTCCTGTATTCTTGCATAAATTTTTTAATTGGCTGGTACAGTAATCAATTTAAGGAATTTAAGGTTTTTTAAATTTATTGTAAATCAGCTGAATTTAGGGTTTTTTAAATACAGTATATTGTAAATCAGCTGAATTTAGGGTTTTTTAAATACAGTATATTGTAAATCAGCTGAATTTAGGGTTTTTTAAATACAGTATATTGTAAATCAGCTGAATTTAGGGTTTTTTCGATCTGTTTCTTTTAAAAATTAACATCTACTATCGTTTCAAATGAGCTACAGGTATTCGAATAGGTAGTGGCTATCGGCACTGCCACAATAATAATAATAATGATAATAATAATAATAATAATAATAATAATAATAATAATTTTACGATAGTTTGATTAATGAAATAGTAATAATCAGCATATTAAATAAAATTACGTCAATGCAACATCTGCTTTTAAATAAAAACGTTATCTATTTGATTCTGTTTTAAAAAATAATCTTATAAATTATAAGTTTATTTTCTGCGATAATTTTATCCACATATGCATATTCATGTTTTCAATGTTAATATGGTTGATAAATAATATATAAAATAATAATAATAATAATAATAATATAGGTGCTCGAATAATGCTTTAATGAATAATTAATAATACTACAATAATGCTTCAATAGGCCTATTTACGATAGTGTGATTAATGAGATATTTTGTTGATTACCGGTAATTTATAGAAATGTAATAGGTAGGCCTATATACCATTAATAATGATTCAGCATATTAAATCAACAATACGTCGTAAATGTAAAATTTGTTTGGTTTTTTTTCAATAAAATTTTACCTATTTTATTCTGTTTCAAAGAAATATTTTAAAAAATTATAATAT
>NW_022688116.1:0-523 GCF_011630105.1 Anneissia japonica | reverse complement strand
AACATGGTAGATTGTACTGTGTGCGTAGATTTCCGAAAGGCCTACGATTAAATTAATAGACAAGCGCTCTGGTATAAATTAAATAAACTTGGTATTACTATTAATGGTAACTTTTTAATATGATGGTATTAAATCGTGTGTAAAAACAAATGGATTTACTGAATTCTTTAAATCTGATTATGGATACAAAGCAGGGTTATTATCTTTCGCGGCAACTATTTTCATTTTATATAAACGACATAGTTAAATACTTTATTTAAAATAATATATTGTCAATTAAAATTGATGTTGAAATAAGTTGTCTTATGTATGCAGATGATTAATGGTCAGGAACAATTCCCTAAAATCGTAACATTTAACTTCAAAGATATTTTTTTTTTCACAGCATATCCTTAAACATTATCAATACATTTGATATGTGATAACGCAAGTTACTGAACCAATGTTCAATAATAGATGGATGTAAGGTGATTATCTACAACCGAGTGTAACATTTACATATATATATATATATTTACATTTA
>NW_022688115.1:0-1365 GCF_011630105.1 Anneissia japonica | reverse complement strand
ACAGTGGCCATCTTTAATGGTACACATATACAACTCACAGCGCAGGATTGGTCCTAGTTTGAACCACTCTAGTTGTTTAATAGCTCTATGATGGAAGTAGATTTACTATATGTGTACATGGATATGATGAGTTATGTGAGACTTGCGAGTGTGTAGATACACATTGAGGTATACAAGGTAAGAGCATGAATGTAATGCAGGTCTACTATATATCTACATGGATAAAAGCAGTTATGTGAAACATGTGGTGACATATTAGAGGAATGTGATGTATTGTAAGTGGAATTTTAGGCCTACTTTATGTATACTGAAATTTACCAGTGTGTGCTGACATACAAAGGTATGGGGTGTGTAACTTATATAGGAATCCACAGGGGTGCACAGAACCAGTACCAGTATATCCTATTGAAAATATGGTACCCATACAGAAGGTTGGTATGAGAACTTGTACATGGCTGGGATATGTTGAGACATAACAGTGGCGTAAATGATGGGAATGTTTACATGAGGTGAGAATATTGTGAAGTTACAGTGTGTGAAGCTTTATGGTTATATTTCTGATAAACTTTACCAGCAATTTATACTGGCTTCATCAGGTGCAGAACATAAAATTCTGGCTAAAAAGTTAGTCAATAAAATGCTACCAGTGTATGTTTATATAATCAGCTGTTAATAATATATTTTACTTTGCTAATTGCAATACCTGTATTATGAACATGATAGACAGCAGTGCTATATACTTTTTTTTATCATGCCTTCCAAAGGATTATATATGGGCAGCTATTGTATTTCTTTGTTTTAAATTTGTAAGTTGCTGGTGGTGTTGTTGGTCATAAATTTGACAATTTGCCTACTGAGTGTAGTTGCTATACTTGGCTTTTATGTATACTTATTTATTGTTAACTTTTTTTCTTATGTAGGTAATGTTGTATGGTTAGATCCTAATACAACAGCCAGGGCTCTGATGGGAATGAGTCACCCACACTACATAAATAAGGGCCCAATGATAGAGGAGATAACACCTCGAATTGATGTCAAGTCACTTGACAATATATCTGTAGCAGAACCAATGGAACAAGATGATGGTAAGACTTACCATATTATATATATATTTTAAAATTAATATTTATGTGAAAGATATTGCCTGAGGGATACTGTATTTTTTTCCTCAAATGCTGGGTACACACTGTGTGACACAATGAACCTTTCCGCTAAGCCCCACCCCTTGCATATTGCACCCCTTGCAACACGTGTGTTTGTTGGACAACACGCGTGTTTGTTGGACAACACGCGTGTTTGATGGACAACACGCGTGTTTGCTGGACAACACGCGTGTTTGCTGGACAACACGCGTGTTTGCTGGAC
>NW_022688114.1:0-801 GCF_011630105.1 Anneissia japonica | reverse complement strand
AAGAATAAAAAGGAAGATATCATAATGACCAGACTCACAACATGAACACCCATGTAACCCCTTCTTCACTTCAAAAACTGTCATAACTCCTTTGATCTATGCTGCCCGATGGCGTAACCACTGGTGGACAAGGAGAAAATATCTATCTTTGAAAAATCTTCCCCACCCCTTTATAAATGCCCTTTCATCCCCTGAAAGTGTCTAAAAACCTCACATTTCGCGCGCATTTCTTGTTTACGTGGCCCAATTTCCTCTAAAAATTGCACATTTTAGGGAGTTTTGATCAATTCCAACGAAATCAGAATTAAAAACACCGGGGACAACGGTAAAATATTTATCTTTTGAAAATCTTTCTCCACCCCTTGACAAATGCATCCTCTGAAAGTGCCTAAAATTCTCAAATTCTTTGCGCGCATTTCTCGTTGACGGTAGGCCAATTTCCTCTATAAATTGCACATTTTAGGGAGTTTTCATCAATTCCGACGAAATTAGAATTTAAAAAAAAATATATTTTGCGCGCTTGGCGCGCATTTTTTAGGGCTTTTTAGTTTTATCCTTTTAAGTTATTTAAACACATAATAGTCCCAAACTCAAGAAAGACAAATTAAGATAGATCATTTTAACCTAAAAGAAGGGCCTCAATGTGTATAGATGGTGAAAGAATATGCTTGTAATAAATAAAACCATGATGAAAATGCTTATATTTAGTTTCAAACACACGTGTGTGGCCTATTATAAATAAGATAAGCCCTATGTCGTATTGTTTTCTATATGGGGAATGGGGTGGGGTGGGTATGGTAA
>NW_022688112.1:0-1063 GCF_011630105.1 Anneissia japonica | reverse complement strand
ATTTGCGAGGAGATGAGAAACTAGTAATTTTTTTTATTTGGCCGTATGAGTTTCTTTTTTTTTTTTCATTACTTACTATCTTGACAATATTGTTTTTTCTCTATTTATAGCAATGACAGCATCATTGGCTTCCAATCCCAAAGCAATCCGAGATGGATTAGTCAATCGAACGGCACAGATATTAGCCTGCTATAGGAAAAATTGTGCTAGCCAATCATCACAAGGCCAGGTATGTTTTATGCAAATTAATTTAAATATGTATGAATTTTATTCTAAAATGTTTATTCATAACTTTTTTCTATACACTGTTTGCTCTTTATATGTTATGTTTGTATTTGTGATTTTTTCATAAGTGATTTAGAGCATCACATAGCTCAGTTGGCTTAACTGGGATTAACTAGCACTTAACCTCAAAGATGTTTGGGCTAGAGGGTTGAAATACAAGGTCCTATACAATCAGTCTTCTAGGTGCATGTAACAACTAGTCATTATGTAATGGACCTCATTTCTTTCACTTATGCAAGATTATGTAGTGGATAGCTTATTATATGGAATGTGTTCAATGAATGTATTTAATGAATGAGCAAGTCATGCTTACTAGCATAGTACTGTAAAACCTCAAATTGAAGCCCTAGGGTTCTTTTTTTTTTGCGAACTTTTGATGTTCTTTTTTTGAGATAGGATTCTTTTTGAGGATACTTTTGCATAGTAAAGAGGGGGGCTTTTTTCATAATGAATGCTGTAAGTGTTATTATTTTGTACTATAAAACAATATATAAGGCCACTATAACATCAATCTGTATCATGGAGTGTATTTAACTGTCATTAAATCACCTAAACTACTTTATAAAACAAGCTTGTATTTAATTTATTTTGTTTTCTGAAATTCATGTACAGTTTATGTACTGTACTGTCTCGAAAAGAAGCCTATGCTATCTTAAAAAGAAGCCCTTGGGCCTCTTTTCGAGGCTAATTTTGCAAACTAAAGCTGGGGCTTTAATTTGAGATGGGCTTCATCTCGAGATTAAGTCCACTGGGCTTCAATTTGAGGTTTTACGGTATG
>NW_022688111.1:0-2234 GCF_011630105.1 Anneissia japonica | reverse complement strand
TATACTGTATATATATATACTCTTATAAATATCTATTACAATTCCTAGTCAGGGGTATCGTGATGTAGGCCTCTACTGGGCTGGGTCTGTCATGAACAGCATCATCGTTTTCTTACCTGGGAATATTGCTGGCAAGTTTGGTGGCAACGTCAAAGCCTCGTACTTCCTCAATATGCCGTACATCATCTTCCCACTGCTTGGTGCATTCCGGTTTCTAAGAAGCAGAGAACCTGTTGATGTTCCAGAGGAAGAGGTAAGAAGACAGATGTCACAAATATGGTGTGTGGACAGACAGTAATTAGGTCTGTCAATTCCAACTCTGGCTACTTTCTTGATTGTGGAATGGGGGCAGGGTGGGGAAGCAATGCACTTTATTCATGCTGTTTATCTCTACATTGAACTTGTGATCTGCCCCAACAGAGTGGCTGGAGGCCCTGATGCAGGGGGCTATGCATGTGAAGCTACAATCCCCACAGCCCTCCCCCTTCTCCCACTGCCTTCTGGTGCTACCATGGAGTAGAGTATGTAGTAGGCCATATTGTAATAGTGGGAAAATACTGGGCATGGGACATGTCAATACAACTGCCTTATAAAACCAACATTACTGTATTATTATAAATAGATTTATAATTAACTATTTGAAGTTGTAGTGATTTGTGATTTTTAATTCGATCTATTTAAATGAGCAATCTAATACTGTTTATTGAATGTTGTTTTTTCTTTTTCTCAGAAAATCAAAGCCCAGAAGAAGAGTATTTTCCAAAGACCATTTGATCTAATGATGGTGATATACTTACTGATCTCATGTGTCTTCTCTTTCATCAGGATGCTAGTAAGGCAACCCATTCATTCCTTCATTTATTTTCTTAGATTATTTGCTTCTTATGTATTCCAATGGCAAACATACTCCCTTCCATTAAACTTTCACCATTTCCACCTCAATTGACTCCTCCAAATGCTCTAAATTGGCAATCTTAGGCCAACTGACTGTAGCTTAGAAAATTTTGCTAATTAGTAAATTCTGCTGCACCTCTCTGATGGCTGAGCCAGGGCCCAGCCCACGTTAGAAGAAATTTAAACTATAGTGTTTACTTTACCAGGCAGACTTGTTGTTTCATAGACTTACCTCAAATTCCTGGATGTTTCAGAAGCAATGTCATTTTTTCCACCCTTATTCTTTTGCAGGCTGCATTGAACAGTCCAATCCCATTTGCACAAGCATATGTAAAATTTTATGAACCTTATCTTCTGGATCCAGTTATCTATCCTAAGTTACAGGTAAGATTATCCAATTTTAATTTTAGTTATTATTATTATTATTATTATTATTTGGTACATTCATTCTTTATTATTATTATTATTATTATTATTATTATTATTATTATTTTTATTATTATTATTTGTTACATTCATTCTTCAACACCACAGATAGCTACTTTTTGAGTATTATTATTATTGGCTTGTTTCCGATAATAAGTGCTATGTCATAACGTAAAACTGACACAAAAATAAAAGAATTAATGATACGTTAGTTGCCCAGTCTGAACATCTCAGTAGTTACACTTTCGATTAACATACGCCCGACATTATATACGACTGGCTGAACATAACTGTAGCTTTTGGCATTGTAGGAGATAACTCTTTCTGGAATACTTGATTTATAATTTGCTTCCACATGGATGCAGCAGCTATACGAATACAATCATCTCTATTGCAATTTGCATAAAATATGAAATTGAAGTTTAACAATAATTCATAATGATATTTATATAGACATGCACAAGATGAAAAAATTAAAAATAAATACAAACTAATACATACAAATATAACATAAATTACTGGTAAAAATAAAAATTCAATTAAATAAAATGGTCTTCTAAACAGAGCTAAATTACTGTAACCACGCCTGTAAGACATATTATCATAACAAAGACATCAGCAAAATTGAAAATTTGAAGAATCATATCAGTAACCTGAACCTTGTTTTTTTTATTACTAAGACATGTACTGGTATTAGTGAAATTGTAGTCATGTCAAGTATGGATTTATAGTATCTTTATATGCCTCAATGATTATAATTTCATGGAGTCAGCCAAGTTATTAGCATACAGTTCAATTATAACCAATTATCACCAACTAAGTGATCAGACCACAGTATAGCAATTTTCTGTAAAATTTACAGAGCATTATGCCGTGATGTTATTTGCTGGTAAGTGGTAAGACCTTCTGTGAAC
>NW_022688110.1:0-622 GCF_011630105.1 Anneissia japonica | reverse complement strand
TTTATATCTACAAAAAAGAACGAGAGTTTAAAACAGTCTAGATAAAAACTAAAAAAGAGTAATAACATAACAATAATGCTTTAAAAGTTAGATTAAAAAAGTTAAAGATCTGACATTTCCACCTGATGTAAAATTACAGGTAGCATCCTCAATGACACCAGGTTTGGTTTGACCATTTATACCTGTACGAAAAAATAAATAAACATACATAATTTAAGTAACAATTTTTATTAAATATCGGTAAGGTAAAGGTCGATCTTGAAGCTCTGTGTTTCCTTGGCGTTTGGTCGAGAATGTGTAAGGTTGTGGGAGGCCTGGGGTGGGGGTGGTTCGCCACTTTTACACAGCTCTTTGTTTTACCTTCCCAGCATATGCCGGTACCCATACTCCTGGGCGGAGAGCTACAAACGTAGATGAAGTGTCTTGTCTAAGGACACAAGCGACTGGCATAGCGTAGGCTTCGAACCCCTGACCTCAGGATTGAGAGTCCGAGCCACAACCACTTTTACAAGATTTTAGTAATTGCACATACGGAAGGCACCGAATAGTCACTCAATACATAAAAACAATTTTGACATTTGCTTCGTCTATAAAATAATCTTTTCAGCCTTAATCTTCGTAA
>NW_022688109.1:0-668 GCF_011630105.1 Anneissia japonica | reverse complement strand
AGTCACATGCATGGTTTAAATCATATCTATCAAACCGGTCACAACTCGTCCAAGTAAACGGGGTTAGTTCTGAACTAGCAAAGGTTACATGCGGTGTCCCCCAGGGTAGCGTACTGGGGCCTTTGCTTTTTCTTATTTACGTAAATGATACGATAACATGTATTGACTTATCTTGCAAATTGCTATTATATGCTGATGACAGTGCTATTTTGTTTTCCCATAAAGATCTGGAACAAATATCCAACAAACTCAGCATAGTTTTAGGCAGGTGTAGGGAATGGCTCTGTGAAAACAGGCTTTCCGTACATCTGGGTAAAACTGAATACATACTGTTTGGTAGCAAAAGAAAACAAAAACAACTTGAGAATGCCAAAATTGAATCCGCTGGAAATATATTTAAAGCAAAAGAATCTGTTAAATATCTCGGCATAGAAATTGACAAGCATGTTACTGGTAACTCGATTGCTAAAAAAGTTATCACAAAAGCTAACTCAAGAATAAAATATCTCTACCGTCAAGCCTTGTGCCTTGACTCATATTGTAGGAAAATGTTATGCATGTCATTAATACAACCTTTATTTGACTATGCTTCATCGTCATGGTTTTCAGGTATAGAGAAGAAACAAATGATTAGAATGCAAACAACTCAAAACAAAATGATTCGGTTT
>NW_022688108.1:0-1826 GCF_011630105.1 Anneissia japonica | reverse complement strand
TTCATAAAAATAATGATTTAATTTTATTAACTACTGATTAGCTTGTGACGTATTCAAAATTCGAAACATGAAAAACAAATAAGATAAACTTAAAACAGTGATTAATTTAGTCTTTCATGTACACTACTTTTAAAATCAGTCAAGAAATTGTTGCTTTTCTTTTTTTTTTTGAATTTCACACTTTTGTATTAGTAATATTGTGAGTGAAAATAATATCAGCCTATTGTCAAATGATGTGAAAACACCTCGACCTGACGAAATAACGTAAAATTATCAGACATATATATTTCTCCAAAAGCTCTAAAAAATACGACATGTTTTTCTTGCAACATTTTCAACCAAGTTTAAGAGCGAGAATAGCCTAGGAAAAGTGTTTCACGCTGACATTAGATGTTTTTAGGTCATATTTTGTCTTTCCACAGTCTTATCTCAGCAAATACTTGTCGGATTTGTGTATTGCCTTCTATTTTTGGAAGGCAATCCTTTTCTGATTGCTTTAGTATTTGTTTCAATTGTATTGCTTGAAAAAGTCACCTTAATTTATCACTTTTCGATTGGTGCTATGGTGACCGCCCACCGCGTAGAGGCTGCATTTTTACAACTCTTGCGACTTCGTTGGCTTTAAATTGCCCTTTCGGCTGTTCACCAATCAAATATCTTGTTGTTCATTCCCCTCCCCCACCCCGCCAGTAAACGGAAAGCTGAATATTCATAGATTCTTCTCATATAAAATATATGAATTCCCATTGAATGAAAAAAAAAATCACCATCAAAACACTAATTTCAATATGAATTGAATTAACAATCCTGTCTAGGAATTATGCCCGCAAAAAAAAATAAAAATAAAAAAAAATGTGGTTCGTGTGTTAATCGAACACACAACATCCAGGTTTGCTATTTATTATCCACCATCAACTAAACTGCCTTAAAAAATTTAAAAAAATTGGTTCATGTGGGAATTGAACACACAACCTCCAGGTTTGCTATCATTATCCACCATCAATTAAACTGCCTTAAAAAATTTTTTAAAATTGGTTCATGTGGGAATTGAACACACAACCTCTATGTTTGCTATCATTATCCACCATCAGTTAAACTGCCTTAAAAAAAATTTTTTTAACCTGGCTCGTGTGGGAATCGAACCCACGACCTTAAAAAAATAAATGAAAAAATTAATAAAAAAACTTGCCCCGTGTGGGAATCGAACCCACGATCGCTGAGTTTACTACCCCTGATAGATTTATCGTAAAAATTTGTAGCAAATTGGGATTGACCAGTTTGGCTCTTGCAGGCCTAGGTTAGCTTGCTTACGCTAGCTTACCACAGAGAAATGTGCTGACAACTTGTTAATGTGATTGCCCTGAAGGCAGTCCAAATCAATACTTTGCAAGGGTAGATTGTTAATTTATTGCATTGCAGAATGTTATAATAATAATTCTAATTCTGTATTGTGATTCAAATATAACTCAAGCATTTTTGATGATATAGTTTACGAAAGTTTAAATGGTTTATCATCATTCGCATTGCATACTGTGTTTGTGTAAGACCGTTGGATAGGCTAAAGTTTCTGTCTCTTATACACATCTAGATGTGTATAAGAGACAGTGATTAGTGCGCAGCCGCACAACGTGTCATATAACTTTAGCTTGTTGTTGCTAAGAGATTATATTATAGGATAATGTGAATGCATTTCTTACATGTTTAACGTGATAATATACTTCCCAGTCAACTTAAATACAAAGGATAATTGATAATTGTCAAAAATATTTAAAGGCATGATTTAATATTGTTACAGTGCTAGTGTTAGCTAATTTCTATGATTATAT
>NW_022688107.1:0-1021 GCF_011630105.1 Anneissia japonica | reverse complement strand
GTGTGAGTACTATTGTTTTTTATGTTGTTGGATCAACACTAATGAAAAATTTCATACAAATTATATTCGGATCCAAATTAATTTATTTCAAAATATTCGTTTGAAATATAGTCAGAATTGCGTCAAATTAATACGCCAACAGGAAAAATTAGTGAGGAAGGTTTCGCGCCAAAGAAACCACCGAGTATTTTCGCTGCATTGCAATTAACACAAACCAAGGGTTAAACATCATTAAGAAAGCAGAAAGACAATTATTACAAGAAAGGATAAGATTAACAACTAATAACATTAAACAACTAGGTATTGAAGAGGAAATTCTAAGTAAGAAAATTACTGTGTAAATCGCCTATCTTTGTTCATTTGTTTTTGGCTCGAATACCCACTAATAAATAATAGCTGAACAGCGTCGATCGCTAATTCGGTCTATTGGCGACAGTCATCGACAGTTGTTGTCGGGAAGGTTGAAGGCTCGACTTTGCCGATTGCGTTGCAGACGAATCGGGGTGCCTTCCTGATTGCGTCAGGAGCAGCTAGCAATGCGCAATTATCTGAATCAGGTTCAACCTTCCCGACGACTGTCGGCGTCTGTCGCCGATAGGGTGAGCAATCCAATGGAAACCCAGCTAATTAATGTCGAAATATTGAATCCCAACACGATGACGTGCATTATCTGATACCGTCTTATCTGAGATTGATCGATTTTACACTTCCTCCAGCACTATTGTACACTAAATACAGAATATATTTTTTTAATGTTTTCCCAAAAATGCCTCCAGGACGTTCACGATGCCTCCAACCGCCGGTTGTGTGGTAGCGCACTTTTCCAACCCTGTGCAAGGAAGAACAGCAAACTCTTAGTTGTAAGATTTTTGGAGTCACCGGTGGCGCCAGAAATTTGCCGACGAGGGGGTCAGAAGAGGCCGACGAAGCCTCGGTCGGCGGCCTGTAATAAAAAATTCACGGGGAGAGTTATATGGTTTAGTAGGCCTATGGTCCAAAATGTGCTTTTTTGTAATAGGCC
>NW_022688106.1:0-908 GCF_011630105.1 Anneissia japonica | reverse complement strand
CCACTCCCAGGTGGAATTGGATTAGGGAATGTGACCAGTGGCAGCATCAGTGGGGGAAAGGAGGAGAAGACCTTTCAGATCCCCAATCTTAACAACTTCAACAAAAAAAATGGGGAAAACAATTGTTTTTTTCTTCTTTTTTTTAAATTTGTTTGGGCATAATACAAGCAAAAACATCTCAGAATAGTTTAAAATGACCCAAAATGTTCTAGTGATACAGTTGGGTGGGGTTGGGGGGAGTGGTGGAGATCATCATACCTAGACCTCGTTGGTGTCTATCGGAAATTATCAGATCCCCTGCTGGCAAATCCTGACACAGCAACTAAATTTCCTGCTCACAAATTCTCCAGGAAAAGTTCTCCAGGAATTTGACTTTCAACAGTTTGAATGACAGGATTATATTCTATTAGTAATTTATAGTTTTGTTTATACATTTGATTGATTAAGTCAAGTATCAGTTACACTAATTTAAGGCAGATCTTTTCTGTATCATTTTTCACTTCTTAATTCAATCATTTTGTAGACAACCAAGAGCAATATCGTAACCTGCACTGAAGTTTCAGACAGTGACACAACCAACAGCCAATCAAGTAGCCTGTTACCAATGATGGAGTCTGAAAACAACCAATCAAATAGCTTGTTACAAGACAGTGGGGCAGAATCTTTACTCAGTGAAATGCAAAACAACCAATCAGTAATTGAGTCAGCTGATGACAATGACAGATCCTCACCAATTAAATGAGAACGATCCATGCAGATAGAAATGTTTTATAAACTTATCTTTTTTACTTTTATAAAATTTTATAATATAGCAATATTAAACCCATTATAGGGCTGCAATATGTTTCATGCTTAATTATTTAATCATTGGATTTGCAAAGGCTTTCAGTAAAAATTGTGATTCAAGG
>NW_022688105.1:0-627 GCF_011630105.1 Anneissia japonica | reverse complement strand
TCTAGTATCTCGGGGTGAATTTGTTATTAGTCTAACTGCTAATTTTTGTAACTTATGTAACTTTTGAATGTGTTGTGTAGTAATTCCCCATATAACTTTCCCATATTGAAGGTGCGGCAAGATAAAGGCGTTATATAAACTTATTAGTGTATGTACAGAAAATATGTTTTTTACTTTACAGATGATACCAATGGCCTTAGATATTTTGTTGCATAAATATTGAATGTGGGATTTCCAGCTTAAATGTTCGTTTATAACAATACCTAAGAATGTGACGCTATCCATTCTGTTTAGGTTTATACCATTTATTTCGATAAAGATATTTTGTGACTGTTTTAATATGTTTGTGGTTGGAAAATAAAAAAGTTTGTTTTATTTATATTTAAGACAAGTTTATTTGCTTTAAACCATTCATTAAATTTTGAAAATTCAAAGTTCAATGTATGGGTTAAATTAGTAATATTTTTAGTTGAATAATAGACAGTGGTATCATCTGCGTAAGAGATTACCTTAACTACATTGCCAACATTGCATATATCGTTTACATACAGTATAAAAAGCTAAGGGCCTAGAATCGACCCCTGGGGGACCCCACAAGTAATTTCAGATAGTGATGATTTTATGTCA
>NW_022688104.1:0-904 GCF_011630105.1 Anneissia japonica | reverse complement strand
TGTTGCAAAAAGCGAAAACAGAAAGGCAGTTGATGAACACCATAAGAGAAAGACAATGGAGATTTTGTTGGACATATTCTAAGAGAAGAAGGTGGAATTGAAAGACATATCATCGAGATGGAATTAAAGGGGAAAAGGGCGAGAGGAAGGCAAAGGATGAAGATGCTTGATTGGATGAAAGAAAAGCTGAATGTGGAGAATGATGTAGAGCTTGGGAATATTGCGAGAGATAGAAAGAGATGGAAAAAGACAGGACAGACACTGACAGACAATCCATGAACGCCTACGGCATAATATGCTATGGTACACGAAGAAGAAGAATATCACCTTAATCTCTTCACCTCCCCCTTCCCCCGCCCGCTCTTAGGCCAAGGTGATACGGGTAAGGTAATTGTATATCTGTTTTTATTCTTCTGTTCATTCAACTCTTTTGTTGTTTATAATATTATATATAGTGAAAACATATTTATATTGTGTTTTGTCTTGTCATTGTTACCAGGTAGAAAAATATCATAATGCATGTATATTGCAATTCTTTTTAGATTTTTTTTTTTTTTTTGGTTGGTGCTCTAATTTTTTTTAATCATTTTTTTGTTACATTAATATTCTATCTGTTTTTCCAATGAAAGATATTAGGCCAGTGATAATATGTACCAGCCTCTCGAACACTTCCTACAAGTGCGAATGGAAAATAGTATCGGGAGTAAGCTACACATATGAATACCGAACGTAAGTTCGCATGTTATGTCACTTGATGTCTGCCTTGACAGTAAATAACGATGTATCCACACCGAATCCGAATTTTCTGATACTTGCCTTGACACACACCCCCACATACATACACACACACATACACTAAACCTCATTGTTACGGTTTCCCCTTATGGATACTTCTAAGCTGTTA
>NW_022688103.1:0-1655 GCF_011630105.1 Anneissia japonica | reverse complement strand
CCACATCGGACAGAGCTCGTCAGGCAGTCGCACTAAAAAAATATATAAAAATAGGCCAATGCCAAGCCAACACATGTCTGTCACAATCAGATCAAGGACTTTTAACTGTTACCAGGATAGAGGAAGCTGGCTGGTTTAAGCCGTCTAACTTGAATTAGCCTTATGTGTGGTATAGTTAAGCTAATGAGCCAGATAAGCACAATCTGCACATGCTCAAAGAAACAAAACGTTTTAGCCACACTGCGTATCAGCTAGCCGTACAGCAGCTAGGCCTAGCTTATCTTATTTTTGTTTGTTACGCACCACTGACTTAGGCTGTTTGACATCACTTCAAGATCTCTACCGATTCGTGGAAAAGGCGTATTTAAAATCCAAATATTGGCATTTGTGAGCAATACATTTTCATTTTATATAAGTAAGTAGTAAGTATAGGAATAATTTTAATGCACTAGTTAGTTGATAACTTCATTCTAATTTGGTTTGGGTCTTTTTTCTGCATTTTTATAAGCAGTTAGACATGGCCTTGACATGGCTTATTCAAGAGTGACGCTTATTCAAATGGGGCACTAATTCGCACGAGTATGGTAATCATGCCTATAATAATTAGGCTAACAATATGTTACTGTAGTTGATAACGGCGTACATAGTGTAAAATAGCCTTCTGGTAACAGACTAATAACTAGTGCTGTTAATAACCCAATATGTAGCTAAGTCACTACTTTTTATAACCCACCCTATGAATAGTAAGCCAGTGCCTTTAATTAATAACCCATCCTATAAAATTTTGTAATTAATTGCCCATCCTACTTTAATAACTATAACTGAATACTGTACCAACATGCAAATGCTTTCGTTTCGACCTTGTGCAAGACAAATATACTATAATAATAATATTTATTGACATTACACTTTTACATCAGTGGCAGCACACAAGAAAGTGGCGCAGTCAAACTTAAACTAATGAGCAAATAGTAAAAACAACAACTTAAAGCTAAACAAATGAAAGAACACAACAACTTAAAGCTAAACAAATGAAAGAACTTAACTAAAGAAAATACAACTTAGATCTAAAATAAATCATGAACATCCCTCACCCTCCCCACACAAATAATGTACATAATACACATTATGTGCATACAGTACCCCACCCAAATATGTGTGTATATATATATATATACATATATATACATACATATATATACATATATACACTCATATAAATATACATACACACACACATACACACACATACACATATATACATATATATATATATATATATATATATATATATACATACACACATACATACACATATATACATATATACATACATACACACACATACACATATATACATATATACATACATACACACACATATAAATACACATATATACATACAGTACACATATACATATATATACACACATACACACATACAAACATACATACATACATATGTACACCCATATATACATACACATACATATACACACATACACAAATACACACACATACACACCCACACACATATATATTATACATATATACAAAGTGTTATAAAAGTATATAAAAGAAATTAAATTTAAAACATAAAAAAAGAAATATATGTATTACTAAAGCAACAATGCATTTAACCTAATTTTAAATTT
>NW_022688102.1:0-500 GCF_011630105.1 Anneissia japonica | reverse complement strand
GTTTTGGTAATTTTTTTAGTAAAATTAGAAAAATCAGGAAATAATCCGCAACTCTGTTAGTATTTTTCAAAAGAGTTGAATTTAGTGTCAAATTATTTGTGATGCAATCATTTATATTACTTATTAGGCCTAGTTCTTTTGATTATGGAACATTTTTTCCAAAATTAATTAATTATCAAAAGGCACATTTTTACAGCAAAAAAACATGATTTTTTATAATGTTCATATTTTGAAGGCCTTTAAATATTTAAGGCCTTTAAATACTTTAATTCATTAAATACTATAAAAACTAAATTGACATTAAATAGTTATAACTATACTCTATAATAATAATAATTATTATAATAATAATAATAATATACTCCATCCATAAAAATATACTAACGTTGATCAAATTTAGTACAAATCAGGAAAAAAACTGTTTTAGTATATATATATATATATATATATATTATTATTATTATTATTATTATCATTATTAGTATTAGGCCTATTTCTAC
>NW_022688101.1:0-695 GCF_011630105.1 Anneissia japonica | reverse complement strand
CTAGATTTCATAATTATTATAAACTTATAAACTGATAGATTCTACGTAAAATAGATAGAAATCTCTAACTCTACACTAGGCCTAACTGTAGGCTCAGACAACATGGTAGCCAGCGGGGAAAACATTGTTTACCCCGCGTGTAGCCGCCGTAAAATTATCAAGGGGCGCCCTCTATACGTTGAAGCCGAGCCTAGCTCCAGTACGAGACAAGGTAATACAATAATATATTTCGGAAAATCTTTAAAAATTATTGGTACAACAATTATTATTTAAAACATACTTACCTTTATAGTTTAAAAACTGAAGAAAAAAAACCTGTTAACAAAAAAACTAGCGAAGGATTTCTTCTATTCTTGAAAAGCATCTAAACATTTGTTGTAAAAAAAAAACTTTTACCGAGTCGATTCGCGCACTTGAAAAAAACATTTTTTGGCTCAGAATTTATTTCTGGAGAGTTATCCGGAACTATTTCGGCCAAATTGTGATATATATCCGCGAAATACCCAATTAATACATTGGGTATCCTATCATCCGTCGGGGCACTATTTTCTATCGCGATGTTTGGAACTCCGAAAAACAGCGCCCCCTATCGGTTTTGTTTCTAGCTATCTAAGGGAGGCTTTTTTTTTTAATTTTTTATTTTGCTTAAGCCAAATATCACCCTTGGGTTGTTTTGCTGGTGCATTGATATTCAA